>NC_079902.1:1138017-1335673 GCF_024868665.1 Triplophysa rosa
AGAGAGCCAGGTTTCCAGAGGTTTCAATCTTTATTTGCTCGAGCAAGCAAAGTGAGACACACAGAGTTCATCTGTAGATGCCCAATGAATACATGTCTGACTCCATCTTTTATACATTGTTCTCAAGTTGTTATCACAGTTCAAACCAATCAGGTTTTACCTGACCTCATCTTCTACCAACCAGTTTTTACATGACATCACTTATTTTTATTAGTCCATCCCCTTATGCCTCGTTACAGTTATATTTCATCCTGCACTTGCTACAGTTATATTTCCGGCCTACCATATTAAGATCTCTGGCCTACCATATTAAGATTTAATTGTAGGGAGCGCTCTCAATAACACATACGTATATCATGTGCTCTTTATCTTGACACCTTTCCGGGGGCTTTCGGACGTCTCAATAACACATACGTATATCATGTGCAATAACACATACGTATATCATGTGCAATAACACATACGTATATCAAGTGCTTATTATCTTGACACCTTTCCGGGGGCTTTCGGACGATACATGATTTAACCTTGGTTTTATTAAAAATGAACTCATGGTTTAGTGTGATAATGATAAACAACCCAGCGTTCTTAACCAAACCTCTCTACAAAAGTGTGTGTGGTGTACGTGCAGTTCCTGTCTTAGTGTGAGAAGATATTTGGTGTGTACGCAGGTGTTCAAGTGTTCAAACTCATACATGAGGCCCATAGCCCTTGTTAAGATCAGAGAAGTATATGAACTCTATAACTTCCTTTAAATGTATTCTTTAAGTAAGAAAGCTATTTTATATAAGAAAACTCAGTAATATATTTAGAATATAAGAAAAGTCAATAATATGTCTAGAAAAACCACCACATTAGGTATATGAGTGAATGCTTTCACTGAGTGGGCCTCAAGTGTCACTTTTAGTGTCTAAGCAATTAAAAAAACCTTTTTGGGTACATATGTGTCAAGGCCTATGGTGTACCTTTAAAGGTACAGTTAAATGTTTAACTGTACTTTTAGGTGACAATATGTCCTCTATAACAATCTCACACCATCTATAAACCAGCGATCCTACATTTACATTTATTAATGTGGCAGACGCTTTTATCCAAAACGACTTACAAGTAGGAGAGCATATAAACATTTTGTCAACACGCTAAACAGTACCGTTAGTTTACAAGGCCATGCTACTAGACGATTAAAGCTGGAGTCAGCAAAGGAGAGAATGAACAACAAGATTTTTTTTAGACACAAGAAACTTTCTACTTAAAAAAAAAAAAACCTTAGCTACTCCATCACATGAAATACGTAGGTGTGTCAGACATCCAAAATGTGAACTGCTGGTATGCCACCAGGAACAGAAAACTTATTATGTAATAGAGATAACAAGAGAGTTCTTAACAGGAACGCTGTTTTAGTGCCAGAAAATGGTGTAAAAAGGCTGAAATCACTCAAACGGCAAACTTCAACTTAAAATCATTTGTAAACAGGTTGCCTTAAAGTGGTGTATTAGGTGAGAACCTTCTAAAGTTGAATGATGATTGAGTAAACTCATTTCTTCAACTTCATTGAGTACAACAAGTACAAAACACAACTGATGCACTTGTTGCATCAAAGAGTACAGAACAGTACTCTACTCTCAGCCAGTCTTGTCTCATTGTTCCAAGGTTACCACAGCGAGCAGGATGCAGTTCATGGCCTGACCTGATGGTAGAGTGGAGAATGGGAAGAATGGGAGAATGGGAAGCGACCTGACAAGAGCTGAGATGATAGAGCTGGATAAAGAAGGACGTGGTCACCAGACACGTCTTCACCACAAAATTTCAAATGCTATTAGATTATTAATGATAATCTTAAACTATAATTTACCTTATTAGTAAATTTATTTATTTTTATTTAGCCTTGTTGTGCAAGCACTGTCGAGCTTTTGCCAGAGGGGAACTGGAATCCCCTGGTTGGGCCTGGGTTCTCCTGAGGTTTTTTTCTCCATTAGAGTTTTGGGTTCCTCACCACCGTTTGCATACTGTTTTGCACTATTTGCCTGGCCGGGGGGGCTGCTTTAGAATCTTAAAGTTTTACTTAATTAATATTGCATATAGGAATTTATAGTCTGTTATATTTGACCTGTGCTTCTCTCTCCTTTATCTTAAATGTGTGCTCTCACTGTGCGTGCGTGTCTGTGTGCGTGCGTGTCTGTGTGTGTGTGTACTTGTCTGTGTACGCGTGTGTGTGTGTGCTTGTCTGTGTGTGTGTGTGTGTGTGTGTGTGTGTGTGTCTATGTCTATGTGTGTTAGTACGTGTGCATATTGTGTGTGTGGAGTGTTTTGTAAGTGGGTATGTCTGTCTTCTGTGTTTTCAACTTTTTCTTGTTTTTGCAGGTACAACTTTAATTGTTTTGCTTATAGTCAAATATGTCTCATGTACAGCTGCTTTGTAACAATGAAAATTGTAAAAAGCGCTATATAAATAAAGTTGAGTTGAGTTGAGTTGAGTAGTAGGCTTTCTAAACTTGGTGCTCAATGTAAAACAGAAGGATACAATTGTCTTTGTCACATCAAGAGGAAAGAAACAGTCAATACAGCATCATTGCAGTGGGACTTTTCCCTAACACAACACTTGCTTACTTGCTTATGACAAACTTAAAGACCAAATAATACAACTTCAATCACACTCTTTCATGTAGCTGGCTCTTTTTCCCAAATAGTCATTAACTCATGTAAAGTATTAACCAAAACACATTTGAAAAGGCTAGGAAATCACCTGCATGCATATATGACCACATAAGATAAAAATATCTTTGTCTAAGATCATGGAAAAGGAGTAAAAAGAAATTGTCTGGTTTAAAGATAGTAATAAATTATTATTACATGTTCTGATTGGTATTTGTATTCCTCCATTTAACATTACAGAGAAAGTTAACCACTACTTGATATTCACAATACTGGAATTTCTCGTGGCCAACACCCTCTCTTTCAGGTTCAGTATCATTCTTTACAATAGATAACAATGCAGCCAACATACATTAGCTGCTGTTTACAGGTTAACAAATGTCTTTGGTTTAGAAATACTGTAAGATAAGAACTCCACGAGGACTGAAATATACTGCAGACCACTCTAGGGAGCAGACTATTGAGGTTTTTAGCCTCCAAAGAATACTGCATCTACTAGTGACTCACCATTCCAACACTGTCCCAACCTAATTTCCAGCAACAAGCAACGTGTCTGTCCACACGAAACACAAGAGTGTTGTGTGATGACACAATCCACCAGAAGATATTTTATGTTTAATTATACAGAACCAAACATTTCACTGTTAGCGAGGAATGAATGCAGAAAGGATAAAAACAATCAACCGAATATCAAATTGTGGCCGGTGAAACTAAGCCACTAGGGAGAAATGTAGGTGTATCCAAAAGATTAACCATATACTGTAGATACATACTTCTGCCTTATTGGTGATCCATTGTCTCCTTAAATGTGTTGTTCAGACAAAAAAAGCAACATAACAAGTGTAAACAATTCCCATATAGCTTAAAAAACTGCAATGTAAATGGATGGAAATGTAAAAGACGTTTAAGACCTCCATGGGAATACGCTATTCCAGCATCTCTGTTTATCAAAACAGCTAAATGTTTTAGCTATAAGGGTTATGTTTTTTTGCCATATTCCAGGACTTCATGGCCTGGTTTCACAGACAAGGCTTTGCTTAAGCCAGGACTATTAGAACATTTAGGTGGCTTTTATAAAAATGCCTTAGAAAATACATGATTTTTACTTATGTGATACAGTATGTGCATCTTGAGACAAAACAATGGCACTGACATATTTTAAGGTATGTCGGGGTAAGTTATTTTCAGTTTAGACAGCTCAAGCATTCATTTTAGTCTGGGACTAGACTTGAGCCTTGTCTTTGAAACCGGGCCCATGTGTTTTAAGACTTAATGTGCCGAATCAACGTGATGGATGACGACATTTCAGGAAACGCACCAATCTACAGTTTAATACTGTTCTCGCTCCTCTCCTTTGTTCTCAAGCTCTTGGATGGGCAAAATGTCTGTTTCCGGCTAAAGTCTTCTCTCTCAACATTTTTCACAAAGCTTTGATGTTTGTCATCATCAGGAAAGACTAACCAGCATCTCGTGTTCTTAAGATAAAGAAAAACTGCTGTGAGCTCAACCTTCCTGTTCACATTGTTGTTGTGCATCATTAAATGGAAAACTGGTTTGTTACGTGCCTGATGTAAACTGCTTGATGTTAAATGGGAGGACCAGTAACATTTAAACGAGACTGCTGGGTATGCGGGAGACCAAAGACACTGAGACAGGAGTACGCAACAATTACTTGCTGTTTAATGGACATGTGAGTGGTAGTAGAAATGAAAGAAAAACTTGAGTGCTGCCAAATCAAAGAAATGAATATAAAAACAATTATTAACTAAACATCAAAGCATCAGCAATTATGCTCTCAGAACCTTTCTTGTGTTTAATCACTAAGACCAAAACTTAGGATCAAAGACCAGCGCATCAAGCGCTGATTCTGGTTGCGCATACGAGCTAGAAACACTAAAAGGTTATGATCTGTAAACACAAAAAGAGGTCAATTACTTGAACTCAGGAAGACATCGAAATACTGTAAGCCATCAGTAACGCAAAGGTTTCCTTCTCTACAGTAGAGTAATTCAACTGGTGCCTGATGAACTTAACTTCAGAATGTATTTTATGTAACTTAAAAGGAAATTGGACTGATGTTTTACTCATCTTGCATAAGATGTGTCTCTATCTTTCACTTCTCGAGCAATTTCTCAGGAGCTTTGTTAAATGCTAAATGACAGGTAGCTGACTTGATGTGTTGAACATCAGTTGACTGTCAACACATCTCAGTCTCTTTTGTGTCTCATTGTGAAGATGCATCAATACCCAGCAGGAACTGGCATTTACACGAACGAGTCCTTTTACAGCATTAATGTTTTGAAGCATGTTCACAAAAATGACATTACCAACAACAAACTGATTGACTGACTTAACACAAATTGCATCAGGTTGATACACAAATTTATTACTCTGGATGTACGCTCTGGAATACTTGATTCTGATTGGCCAGTTGCGACATTCCAAGGGTTGTTATTCTCAGATAACAACCACTCGAAACGAATAACACCCAGTAACCCGGATGCTGCAAATCATTTTGACAGGTGCAGTTTAATATTACACAAAATTAAATGTAAATATGTCTTTTAATAACATATATGACATTATATTTACAAATGATTAAACCAGATTGAATGTTCGTGACATCTGAACGTCGTTTCTTACCTTAAAACCAAAAGTAAACCTCACGGAAGATCTGCATTCAGTAAAAATGAGCTAATCAAATATTTCAAATTCACATTTCATGTCCAATTTTTCTCTCATGTGGTAAGTAGCCGTGTAATAAGCAGGACAATGTACAAGCAGCCGGCTGTTTCCACTTCGCGTCGGGTCCTGATCACACTGTCGGGGATTATTTCTGCGATAACAACCGGCTGCCTGTACATTATCCCTTACTTAAAGAGTACATTCCTCGAGATCATAAAAAATACATTTCATGAAGTGTTTAATTTTGCCGTGTTTGAATGTAAGCAATCTGCCAAGTTGTAAATCCGAAGGTGAACGAATAACAAAGTTATTAGCTTATAAAAAAGGTAATCGACTCTGAATCACGCGAACAAGCCATGACCTGTCCGAATCTTTAACCACAATGTACCTACGTCACTAGAAAAATCCCCGCCTACTGACTCCGAAAACTTAACTCTCTCCTCCCCAAACACTGTACTAGCTCGTTCGTGACGTGTGCATCATGTCTAAGAGAAGCTGTGTTCTATGTAGTGAAACTAAGTCAGTCTTATTTTCACTACCAAAGGAAGAACTTCTGAGGAAAAAATGGTTACTATTTATTTTTCAAACGACACCAAAGGAGTATAAACCAAACGTTTTACTTTGCGCGCGTCATTTTACCGAAGATTGCTTCATCAATCTTGGCGACTTTACTGCAGGATACATTAAACGTCTTTCCTTAAAAGATGTTGCAATACCAACTTTATTTGGACCTGTAAGCTCCACCGAATCACAACCTGTAAGTGTGACTCTTTATTTTTGTCTTTACTTAAAATTAAATTTGTGTGACGTTATCTCATGTCTGTGTTTCGCTAACGTTACCGTTATTTTTGGGGTTGTTACTGTTTGTTTACCTAACGTTAGCTATAAACTCGTTGCGCTAATGTAAGTGTTCAACCATATTAACTCGCAAAGTCTTTATTTCAAGAACTGCGTGGTGTACTATAGTTATAATAACATCTGAAGATACGAACACCGTACACTGTATGCCGTGATAACTAACTGTTACAAGAGAAGTGTCTAAAACAGTCCTTTTTCTTACTGGCATCTGTATAAGGATTAAAGAATGATTCGTCAGACTCGGGATCGAACTGGTAAGGTAAAATCGACGCCATCTCTCTCTATACACTGTTAATATCCAACCACCTGCAAACCGTAATACAGCAGTAATGATAGGCGGTCCATTTGCGACATATGCTGAACGCGTTTGACCAATCACAGCAGACTAGACCATTTGACCAATCACAGCAGACTAGACCATCTGACCAATCACAGCAGACTAGACCATTTGACCAATCACAGCAGACTACACTATCTGACCAATCAGATCAGACTACGCTGGCGGAAAGGCGGAGATTACACAGATGAATCGCGGAACGAATAATTTGAGAGTCAGTCAAGAAGTAAGGTAATAAAAACTGCTTATTATTACGAAATAATAGTATTTTTACATCATGTATGTACATAAACTTGTTGTCGGACACTCCATAAACCAAAATAAGCCCTTAAAAATAATGAGGAATGTACTCTTTAAGGTAGAACTAATCATTGAATTTTGCAGCATTTGCCAGATTATTGATCACCAAATCGTTGATATTCAAACTTCAGCAAGATATCTGCTCTACTCTACTGTATACTCTATAGCAAACTGTGGCTGGTGATTTCACGTTTTAGTTCATTTTAGTCTTTTCCTGGCAAACACATCTATGCCTAACTACCAGCAACAATTCCAACACATTCTCACTCCTGAATCGTCAAATATTGACGTTTGGGCACCACTTCTCGGCGTCGTTTTTAACGCGTGGGGTATTCCTTTGGCGTCGTTTTTCGACATGCGGGGTACTCCGTTGCTTTCCGTGAGAAACCATCGGCATCCAAGATTTACCGTTACTATGACATTATTTATTGGGTTTGATTTTCAGTTTAACAGTCAGGATAATTATTCAGGCAGTTTGAACAAGTAATGTAACAGTTTATTTATCGTAGAATGTAAAACACAAGATACAAGCAGTCACCGTGTCTTTCAAAAAATAGAGCCGAACCATCGATTTGTATGAGGAACAGATGCAAAAGCGATCACCATCCACCTTACATCTCAGTTCCAATAAACAGACGTTAAAAAACTGGTGCCAGAACAGTCGTTACGTCAGCTTTGTTTGTGCAATAGCATTGGCTCTCGTGTGTCTCGTTGACCAATCGCGTCATTAAGTCTGCTTTGAACATGAAACGGTATTGGCTATCGTGATCGACTGCGTCATGCTAACGTTTCAGTTTATGTTTGAATGGGAGCTGCTGTCTGCTTGCATTCACGGAAGCAGAGTTCTCCATATAAAGGTCTGCGACGCAAGTTGTTTGTAATACTTTTATACTGCGTTTTGGTCTGTTTGTGCAATAAACACCTGTGACTGTACTTTTATTTGCGTGTTGTGTTAATATGGTTAAGAAGTGGTTAGGTTTAGGGTGGAGGTGGGATAAAGTGGTCCAAAAACCGTAAATATTTATGAAACAAATTCTATTTTTACAACTATTTTTACAATTAGTCCGCCATGTTGGCAGAGACTATTTGCACTAGCTCTGCCCACCAATATGTGATTGGAATAGAGAAAGCATAAGAACAACACCATTTTTAACAGCGATTTCAGTGGCGTAAGTCTGTATAGATTGGCACTGGAGACCGGGGTTTGAATCCACCTCTCGTTGAAAACGCTCTATTACCTTTTTCTATCACATTACAGATCATAAAGGCATTTTTTCAATAAAATTGATTTAAGACTTCAAATTCATTTTTATTCATAAAGTTTAGGTTTAGGGTAAGGTTAGGGGTAGGGCTTTAATATCTCAATAAGTTGCCATGATTTTAATCTTTTTTATAAATATAATGATTTACACTCTGTTATTATTGCATAATGTTTAATGCACAACAATATTTAGGTGCAAATAGTAATGTTATCTGCCACTATTTATAAGTACCAATAGTATCTAACTACTATTTCTACTTAATCCAAAGAAAATACAGCTATTTTTGGTTAGTGTAAACAGCATACTGCTAAGAAATGCTGGTATTTTCACTTGGTGTAAACAGAACCTACTGCTATTTAAACTAAACACGTCTCACTCTGGAGTCTATAGTGAACAACCTAAAGCAACAGAATACCCCGCTCTTCAAAAAACGACATCAAAGAGGTACCCTGCGCATTAAAAAGCAACGCGACGGGCGCTGACTGAACACCAATATGTGACGAGTCGTGAGTGAGAACGGGTAGCCAATTCACCACCTCCTCATGCACTCATCAACTATATAAGACAGTTACGTAAACTTTTATACAGTTTCCTAGTTTTCCACAGCCACAGTGATGTATGAGAAAGCGTTTTGGGATTTTGCTCAAATGTATGCCTTTCCTATTAAAACAAATGAAGATACTACACTGTCAGAACAAACTCATCAGATTTGATCACATAGAATACAGTATGAACAGTCAGTCCCAATTAAACAATTAAAATGAGAAAATTACATCGGAAAGGAATTATGTGTGCAGTGTGTTTTTTCGTCTGTTTTACTGTGACTTAATGCACATAAATTTGGAACATGCAAAATAGCAGAAAAGAGCAAGAGCATACTGTAATAATTATAATTTCTCATCATATTGTCTTATGTGTATTTTAAAAATAGAATGAGTTATATAAATATGTATTAAACTACGTACTTAAAGAATATGTGTAACTGTATCTAATCTAACCACAAAACAATGAACAAAAATTAGCTAAGCTACATAGCAAAAGTTTTACTGAATGAGAGAAATTTCTGTTTTTAGACCCAAATAAAAACCTATTTGGACCTTTGCTAATGCATTCATCAGATTCACTAAAAAGAACGATTCAGTTGAAAAGATTAATTCATTAATGATTTGAACATGCCTTCTTTTTACTTTTTAGTGAGTTAAACTAAACGTTGTTTCAAGCGTTTTTATTTTAATGATGAAATACTGAACGGTAAAAAATAAAGGAAAATATGCACCACGTCATCAATATAAAATTTATTTAGGTTGCAACCTAAAAAGAGAAATACATGCGTTCATGCTTATCACAATTAAAGCAGAAGTCACCAAATAGACAGTACAATCAAATATATAAAAGAGATTTAAAAAACATTTATATTTACAAACTTGCTTGAACAAAAATCTCTTAAATATGAAACGCATGAAAACAGACAACAGGTAAGGTAAACAATGTAGTAGTGGAAATGTTTATACATCATTTTCTGGAGAAATATAAACCATACAGGTTACAAAGAAAACGTTCAAGATTCATCTCATGCCATACTAAAAGCACCACGTGGTTCACTGCAGCTGTGCTAGCAGTGGTTTGCAGTCATCTAAATGTTCCAGGTCTTCGACGGCTTCTATCAGCTTCTCCACTCTCTCGGGAGCCAAAACTGCACCTGCATTGTTACGGAACTTCTTCCGAAGGGTTTCTTCGCAAAGCGGGTTCCTCCAGTGACCATAGAAAGTGTCGCAGCGCCCTCGCAGAACATCTCCACTTACTAAGGTCACCTCCACCTCACCGTACATTATGTTGAAATTGGCTGGGTTGTCGTGGGGGTGCTCCAAGCGGACACGGGAGAGGAGCGCATGGAGTTCAGGCCGTTGGAGGACCTCTGGGTGGAAGGACTGGACCGTCACTTCGCCATCCAACAAAGCAGTGCAGGCGTTAAACTGGAAGGAGTGACGCGCCTCATGCTCTGACTCTGGGAGAGGGCGGTTGATGTATTTGGACACCGGCACCCTCAACAGGATATCTTGCACCACGTTTGGAGAAATGCTGCCCCCTCTGAGGCCGACCAGGGTCTTGTGCACAATGGCGGCCGCATCTGCAATCCAGTGCATTCCGAGGTGGGCGGGAAAACGCTTGAAAGCGATGTCTTGCCTCTCTAGGAGGAAACTGTGGTCTTCCTCCTCCGGGGAACTGATGGGGTGCGGGGCGTAGTCTTCATAGAATGCGCTGAAGCCAGCTACCCCAGGTACTGCATCCAGTACAAGGGGACTTGCTTCAAGCCCACGAGACGCCAACAGGGCTGCTTCAAGACCAAGACGGGATGCATTACCGATGTGAAGTGGTTTGGACTGGGTTGCAGCATTGGCCATTGGTGCCCCTGCTAGTGATGCAGCGATGGCCAGCGCATTACTGCATTGATTGCGATCCAGACAGAGGAGGCGGGCGCAGGCGGCAGCACTACCCAGAGTTCCCACTACACTGGGCGGGTGGAATCTAATGGGTCAAACAGAAAGAGAACGTAGACATTAAAACAACATCTGCAAAATATGAGTGTTGCTTGTCTATGTCTATTTTAGCTTTCATATGAGTCTATTAAACCCCTGCCCCACCTTATGAGCAATAAAAAAGTAGAATAAAAATAAAAGTAATAGCCTTAGCAAGCACCATTAATGTTTTCTTGTTCCCCTTACACAGTATAACCTCCAGATTCTGTCAGTATTTTGAAACGCTGGTGGACCCAGGTGTTTTTCCGAGTACTCAGGAAATAACAAATTGCTGTTTATCTCTATTCTCGGAGCCCAAGCAGTTGGACTGCGTGCACTCTTGTGTAAAGGAGCTTTGAGTAGCTTTAATTCAAGTCCCAACCCTTCCAGCTGTCTACATGAACTCACAAAATGCCCATGTTGTTAGGCAGCCACGCTCTCAAAACATTTGCTGTTCTTATCGCTCACTTGGTGGGAAAATAATACCACAGTATGAGGTGGACTCTAACCTCTTAGGGATGTTGTGAGCCTCATTGGAGAATCTCATCAGTCTTCCCTGTATTTCGATTCCCACGTTGAAGGCAGTTAGAAAGTCAAGGCCGCTTGGTTTGCTGTTGTTGGGCAGCATGTCGCTTATAGCCAGAAGGGCAGGCAGTACTGCTCCAGAGGGGTGGGTCGCAGGATGCCAAGTGTCATCAAAGTCCATTGAGTGTGCCTTTGGAAAATTCAAAACATTAAACATCTTAAACACAGATCTAACTCCTTCCTAATTGCAACTGTGGTATGATGGTTTCTAGTGCATGTGTATAGTAAAAAGCCTACTAAAGGCCTATTGACGTCTTCTCTAGGCTAGCCATAACACAGCGGAGGGGACAGAATGACCTGTGCATGACCACAGTTCCTATGAGCAAGACCCACTAACAGAGCATGTCTGAAGTCTGTCTAGTTTCGAAATGTCAAATACAAACCTCCTGATTAAACACACTGTTTATAGCAGACTCTCGTACTACAACAACAGGTTGAATTAAAGTGAGTTGACTTTTTTTTTATGGAATTAATGTTTGCTTTTTACATTACTACACATACAGTATGGGTGGATATGTTTATGATTCCAAAATATGTCCAGAATGTTACAACACAAGATTATGACTTTACACTGCATTGCACTGGACATCCTCAAAAATACAGACATAAGGCTCAGTATGTCGATACTTACTGCCACTCCGTTGACAAAGGTGGCAAGGGTAGGAGAGAGCTTCACACCTTGGCGCCCATAGACGAAGCTGATGTCATCGGAGGCATACATGTGCTTTTGGAAGACAGTCAAAGACCGGTTAGTGGATTTAACTCTAAGAGCTAAATAAGTAAGAGCTGAATAAAAACATCCTATGTCAACATCTGCCTTAACCTGAAGGTTGAGACAGTAAACAGACATGAGCAGGAAATAAATGTATCCTGTAAATGTCATGTCATTAATCACGGGAGACTGGAATGAATGCTTCTACTTATAATTCTGTTTTTCATAAACAGTATTCATTAATATCATGGAAACAGACAGGTTATTTACTTCCTTGGCTGTCTTTGGGTATTACACAGACACTTGTTCACACATCGCTGATTAACTTGCCTGTTAAGATGATTGCATACAAAATGCTATGACTGTTTCGTTTCGAATGCTGATATTTTAGATGCAATAAAAGTAATTCAAAGAAATATATAGGTGTGGTTTCCCATTCAACCCCATATGATGCAGTGGTGTTGCCATCACATTGCTATGTGTGTTACAGACCTAAGTTTATTGAGAATCATCTTGGCAAACACCAACTCAACTCAACTTTATTTATATAGCGCTTTTTACAATTTTCATTGTTATAAAGCAGCTGTACATGAGACATATTGACTATCAGCAAAACAATTAAAGTACACGCACACGCACACACACACACACCACTATTAAGGAATTGAAATGGTATGCTACTGTAGTTATCTCATGTTGCTGCCACAATTGTTCCTCTTGGCAGCATGCCTTACCTGGCAATGCTGCAGGGTGAGTTGAAACACTTCAGTGGTGCTCCCTAGAAGCCCGACACCAATGCTGTCCAGCACCATACGCTTACTGCGCTGCAGCACGGTTGGCGACAGATGCCTCGGCTGTACGCTCTGAATGAACCTGCCAAAGCTGCTGGTCACTGTTTCATCAGGGGAAGGCCGCTCTGCCACTAGAAACAGACACAGCATGATTCGGACTGACAAAATGTACGTAGTTCTGACAGTAACTAAAGATGAATGTTTATTGAAATCCCAAACCCAAAATGAAACCCTAGACTCATGATTTCTGTACGTTGTCAGTTGTTTGTGTTGCGTTAATAAACAGCAGTTTATAGGATTTGTAAGGGTGTGTGCTGTGTAAAGTAGAGCTTGCTCACCCTCTAGCGCAGACTTATGGAATCCTCGAGCGGCAGATATGACAGACAGGTGTCTCACAGATCTCTGTGTGCAAACAATTACGCTCAAGTCACTTTACCATTACTCATGGTTTTAACTATAGGCTAAATGTCATAGCATGCTGACCTATTCAACCTTACACTCTGACTTTCTTATGATTCTTCAGTAAAGGACACGTATTCTGTTTCTCAAGATAAAACTAACATAGGCAATTCTATAACACGATAGCATTTAATTGTTTCTACCTGTACCATTGAAAGCATGTTGATGATTATTTTGGTCAATATTTGGTTATAAAGATGTCCAATATTGTTCTCGATGATTTACAGATGGACTAGAGATCGTCTCCTCTTCTCTCGCTCTGATGGCATGCAGAAGAAATGGTAGATGGAGGATGCTTATGAGGCTGGTGTGTTCATGTCTACCTTTTATATGATACTGGACCAAGAAAGACACAAGATGAAACACCCACTGAACTGGGCTGGAATTTCCCAGGTAAGGTTATTTTTAGTTTTATAGGTGGGATTTCACAGCAGGAAACAAATGGTCTCATGCAAGGGTCATTGATGTCATCATTGATGAGAGAGCAAGGGTTGGCTAACATCACCGAAGCTCCTCCCACCTCCATTATGAATGTTTCTATAAACATTCTATCATTCTTCACAAACATCTCAATACTGCGATACACATCAGAGATCTTCACTAGGTAGGTTTCTTCTTTCTGCTTTATGTATTATGATATATAATCATATAAAATATAATATCTGAAATATATCTGAAATATGTGTATGTATACAAATCAACATAAACATTTTTATGACATTTATTAAGTAATCAAACACCTGTTGAAAAGTTCAGACTTACCGTAAGTTTTCTCTTGGGTTTTGTCTGTCTTTTTGACCCCTGTCTGCTGCGTGTTTGACGTGACTTAGACTGTGTACTGTCTCTGTCTGAGGGGTGCGAAGGCTCAGATTTGAGTTTAAGTTGAAATGCCTCCCGTTTAAAACATCCATTATGAGAAGAAACTGTTGGCTCCTGCTCAGCCGGCTGTTGAACTAAACACCTGTGTAGTTGTAGTGGGAGTTTGAGAGCACAACAATGACTGAACTGTTTAGTAGAAACCCCAGAGCACCCAAAGTGTGCCAGAGAATGCAATATGAGAAGAGTTTTGATCATGTGTTTTCATCTTGAGAAAAACGCTTTGAATAACCATGTCTGTTTTAATTCAATAAATGTTCCATTTTAATTCTTACAGTGTAATTATCTAGGATTTTCTGAATCCTGTTTGTAGACATACACCAGTAAATGTACAAATACGTTCTGTTTCTTTAAACCAATCAAATTTAGGCAAACTGTGAATTAGTCAATTAGTTAATTATGTTTGAGATCAAGATCAAATCACTGTTTGTCTTCATTTGAACCTTTCCTGTGTCCCAATTACCCAGTTAAATCTCATCAGAAGCAGCAGTCAAAAGTAAAAGAGTTCATGGCATCAGCAAGTGGATTTCCTGCAAGTTTTTATGGTGAGCCAGGTGTGCTTGGGCTCCTGGCCAATGGCATCAGTGCTTTCCTCATCCTGCTGCAGAACTTTCACGGAGCCCGGACTGGCATTCCTGCAGAGGGAGTGGAAAACATATTAGCAGGTCTCTTTGTACACCAAATGTGTTTTTTATTTAACCAAATCATATTTATTTAAGCCAAACATTTGCCAGAATTAGACATGTACTATACAGTATATAGCGGTAATTAGTTGTTCTTTGTTGTGTGAATTCACTGGCCCGCTGTAATGCATTTTGCCAGCACTAGACATTTGTTAATACCTCATGTATCCCTATTTTGTTTGTGCAGGTGTTCATCTCATTCTAATCGGTGGAGTGTGTCAGCTTGTGGCAGGCTTGCTGTCTTTCCGAAAATACGACCATCTGAGTGGCACGTCATTTGTAGGATATGCAGCGCTTTGGGGGAGCTACGGTGCCACAAGAATCTTTCTGGGTGCCAACCAACCGAGACCAAGCTCTTCCAATGAATCGGCATGGATGAATAGCACATCCCAAGATCTTTACATTAACTCGACCATCAGTAACACTATTGCTGCAATGCACATCAAAGAGTCTGCCATAGCTGGGCTGGTCCCTTACATCCTTCTTTCCTTTCTGTTGGCCTTTTGTTCAGCAACTGTAAACTACATCATGCCCTTTGTGTTTGGGGCCATCACCCTCACACTGATTTTTGAGGCCGTGGGTCTGGTGGCAGGGTGGGCTTTAGTGGTCTCCGGAGTTCTGGAGCTTCTAATCCTGCTCTTTGCCATATATGGCTCCTCAGCACTACTGATCAAAGGGTTAGCCCAGCGCTACGTGCTAAAGGGTTTTGGAAATCCTCTCTTCAACGTGCTTCTCCTAGGAACCACCAGTGCTAGCAGCTCCCAAAGCTTGGGACAAGAAAAGAAGAAGAACACTAAGTATGCTGAACCCATGGCCCTGGGATTCTTCTGCGACACCGTCTCGCCATTTATCTTCGCCTTTTACGCCTTTGGCTACTTCCCGTCCATCCCAGTGGGTGCCATTTGGATATCCATAAACTCTGCTGCCCAGCTTCTGTCTAGTTATTACGCACACCTGCGTCAAGACTGCTACCATGCTACCAAGTTTGGCCTGCACTCTGCTTTTTGGCTGGTGAAGACCTGGGAAGAGTATGTGGTGTCTGCATCTATCGGCAGGACTGAAGCTGGAGTAGGAAGGCAAGCCATGGTTGGTAACTGGTTCTTTTTGTCCGCTGCCTTGCTTTTCTGCATCATGAGTCTGAACAAGGACTCCCTCGAGCTGGTTCACAATTCAGTCTTCGTCCTGGTGACCATATCAACCATCTCCCAAATTCCCATCAACGGGTACTACATCTTCTTTGGAGTGACTTGTTCGCTCTTCACTGCCCTTTCCATCTACGGCACCTTCGCACGCCTTATCAACACCATCGCTGAGAAGTCTTTGATTCCAGTCGGACCCCAGCCCGTCTCCACTGAATCTCTGCAGGGATGTCTCGGTTACTTCAAGAGATCGAAACTGGACCAACTCAAGGACAAAGGTGCACCCCTTCCTGACGCATTATTCTATCTCACCAATGGAGTGGCCGCTCTCTCAGCCATTCACAGCAGTCAGACAGGCCTGGCATTCTTCGACTTGACTGTTCCCTGGGTGCTCATCCCAGGAGGCATTGTCCAGGCCTATGTCAGTCGGCTACAGGTACACGGTGGTCAACGATTTGGCTCCGTCATTCCATCCTTTTACGCAGCTATTTGGGCTACATGGAGCTGGTTTAGATTTGCAGGTATGACAATGCAATATATTTAATAGACATTATAAAGAAATTGTTTTGGAAGAATGATAAGATCATGTATTTTCCCCCACAGGACATCGTTTACAAATATCCACAGAGTCGGCTAATGGCTTTGCAGCTGGGGCGATAGTATTCCTGGTCATCAATGCTTTCCTGATTTTAGTCGGTAGGTCTGTGCACTAATATATGCCCGTCTCAGTACAACACAGCCTCTTGTACTTTTCGTTTGAGAATGCATTGTGAATTTCCTTTTTTGCAGCTGCCTATGGCAATATCGTTCTTTTAGCATTGACCACAGTCATGGAGGTCATCGTTGTCTGTTTTCTCCTCTCTGTCTACAGAAGACTCCCCTATCAGCTGGAAGGTACAACACAGACTACATTATCATGCATACCGGGTTTCTTTTATCTGTGTAAAATCACGTGGAGTGTAAAAATCACCTTGCCTATTTTCAAAACTATTTTTGTGTTTTTTTTAGTTGCCATGCTAGCAATATTTGCCATCATTTGCTTGTACGGCATGCTAGCATCACTTGTGAACTGCATCTTTTCCAAGACCCTGATACCAGTTGGGCCTTCCCTTATCAAGGTATAAAATTATTTATCAATGTGGACAAAAGTTTCATAATGCCACACATTCATACTGTAGTTATACAAAAAAGGTTTGTTTCCCCCAAGGACCAAAGAAAGAAGGAACCTGTGACCACACATCCATGTGCTATTGCTGATTCGCGGGGAACCAGTGGACTCCTCAAGATTGCCAAAATTCTGGAAAATGGCGTGTGTGGTATCCCTACAGACACGGTTTATGCCTTGGCTGCATCGTGCAAGAACCCAAGTGCAATCGAGAAGATCTACACTATCAAAGTACATGCTGACTCTTAGTCTTGAATACACTGATATTGTAAAATAGATCCAGTTGACTCACAAAGTTTCCTTTCTGGTAGGACCGTCCTGCAGAGAAGCCTATTTGTATTTGTATTTCAAGTGTGGAGCAACTCGTGGCAGCAAAACCCCCTTTCAGCCCTTTGCTGTGGGAGTTCATGAGAAATGTCTACCCGGGAGGCATCAGTTGCATTGTTCCGAAGGGGGAATGGCTCCTAAAGCTTGGTAATGTAATTAACAAAAACAATTATTTTCAGGAATGTAACTTTACATTTATTAATGTATTAAGTTTTCTCTGGTGCTGTTCTTCTTAGGTGTGGGGCCTGCATATGACCGTGTAGGCACTAAAGACAGCATTATGATTCGAGTTCCTGACCACGCTGTTACTGCTCACCTGTGTGAATTCACCGGCCCATTGGCCATAACATCAGCCAATCCCAGTGGAGAAGCTGACAGCGTTCACCATGACATGGTCATAAGGTGTGTAACCATCAAAAACCACAACAAATCCATTAAAGCAAGAATAAATTAATAAATAATAAATCATACAGCCTTAACACAAGTTTGTATGAAATGGGATTTCTCAAGAAACCAGCCTGCTATGTTATCATTGTTGTATGTCAGTTGCACTGATCCATTTACACAATAAGCATTGTGCTCTGAGATCAACAAACTCAAGCAAAACCTCATCTGAAGCCAACTTTTATTATTAGGAAGCATGCATCACATGCTATCCTTAACATTTTAATTAGAGCAACAAGATGTCTTGCCAGTTGGGGTTTAATAAGTTGGCATTTGTTTTCTAAAACAGCCGTCTTGGCCACAAGATTGAAGGAGTTCTGTGTGACGGACAATCCAATGAGGTGGTGGCCTCAACTGTAGTGAACTGCCTGAAAATTGATGAAGGTAAACTGATATTAAACTCTTCTTTTGTAATTGCAATATTCATACCATTATTCACTCCAATGACATACGTTTATGCTTATTTTCAGGAACCATCAGTATTCTACGTGAAGGTTGTGTGCCTGCACTGAAGGTCAAGCAGATATTTGAACGCGTCAAAAATAATATGCTATAAAATGACCAGCTTTTGTAGCAGACTTGTTTTATGAAGGATGTGTAAATAACTACTGATTGCACTTTTTCAACAATATTAAACAAGAAGTGAGAATGTGTTACATATGTTGCTGTAAAATTGATACAACGTTTTAATACTGAACAATTCTATGTATTTATTTTTTCTGATTTATCTATTCTTTCAACGGAACATGTCTTTTTTGCTTGAAAGTAAATAACTGATAGCTTTAACTGTTCAATGCGAAGATTGATAGCAAATCCAATACAGCATAAATTATGTTTGTAAATGTACAGTATGTGGTGCTCAAAGAAACCAAATGAAGTTTTTTAAATGTTTAAAATAAATGTCTAATAAAATATTGGAACACAAGAATTTGATTTCTCCTAAATTGTCATTATTCTTCCTATTATTGTTTTTTGGTTTTCATTGTCATTTACTCGAATGTGTGTAATTTAAATAGTTTCAGCATGTTCCCATGTTGTGTGTAATATGATAAAAATATCAATAAAACAAATAAATATAAACAACAACAACAACAAACAATACCAATAAAAACAGCAAATACACAACACACTTAATCATAAATATTTTTTACTGTACATTGACATATTCAAAAATGTGTACTACAACCACACTTTACAGACAAATATGAACAACAATAACATCACACAGGTTTTACCATGAATTGTATAAATCCCACTTCAGTCTTCCTCAGAAATAAAATTTCAGGCAGTTTACACAATACTTAAAGACCGCGTATCACAGGCAGTTTCTGCCAATCTTATATTAATCTTGAGTGCCTATACAGTAGTATTGCATACATCATATCTTCAAAGAGTATTTAGTTTGATCACATTTATAAAAGAGAGATACAGCTGTACGATTATTTCCAGAAAAACACGAGCTGCTAGAGGCGGTACTAGTGGGGAGACTGGGGTGGAACTACAGCACGAGCACACAACACATCATCACATGAATCCCTTCGTGTTTTCTACATTATGCACGTACATGCCGATTGCCAACAAAACACAGACGTATGACTTAGTTTGACTAACCGCATGCAGTTCATGTACGGCATCTTTTAGCGCTGGGACCACGCCATCTATCAGTTTCAAACCATCTCCAAATCCAGCGTTATAGCCACCGTTTATATAACATCCATCACTGAAATGGCGTGAACAAACAGCACCTAAACTTCTCTATCGCAAGAGTATCGCAAGTGCAGCGCAGCCCATCTTGACGCAGCGCAGACAATCTTGATGGAGACCGGGTTGGCTCGTCGGTTGGCTCGTGGGCGGGCTCTATCGCCTTCGCCTTGCCGTGCTTTTGGCCAATAAAAGGAATAGGATCCCTTTGACAACACAGGGATTCAGAATTAGAAAAAAACTTTCCGAAACAAGTTGGAGTGCTGGGGGAGTGTATCAAATACAGAAATACTATGTCATACGTTTTTTAACAAGTTGACCATGTTAAGCATGAGAAGGCAGCACGTTTAACAAGAAGTTTTTCTCGACTGGAGTTTTGGGTTCCTCGCCGCACCGTTTGCATACTGCTTTGCACTGTTTGCCTGGCCGGGGGGGGGGGGCTGTTTTAGAATTTTAAAGTTTTAATTAATATTGCATATAGGAATTTATAGTCTGTTTAATATTTGACCTGTGTTTCTTCTCTCCCTTATCTTAAATGTGTGCTTTAATTGTTTTGCTTATAGTCAATATGTTTTATGTACAGCTGCTTTGTAACAATGAAAATTGTAAAAAGCGCTATATAAATAAAGTTGAGTTGACTTGACTATAATTAATTTAACACATTCCTACACTGTCCGAAAAAGACCACACAGTAAGGCATTGCAGTATTCTAAGCTTGTCATGAAAGCATGAATCAACTTTACAGCATCTGCCATTGACAGCATGTGCTGTAGTTTTGATATATTTTTAGGATGATAAAACACAGTTTTACAAATGCTGGTGACGTGACTTTCAAATGACAGATTACTATCAAACAGAACACTTATGTTTAGCTGACAACGAAGGCTTTATAATACATCTATTAAGAGTTAAACTGTATTCTAGGTGTTATATGTGGAAGCATTTGGTCCAATAAGTAAAACAGTTTTTTATACATATTATACATTCCATCATTCAAGTGAATTGAAGTGGGACCTCAAGGAGATACAGAGCTGAGTATTTTCATCATAACAGTAAAAACTAACTATATTTGATATCATGCCTGGGCATTAGCACACTAATGCCAGCATAATTTTGCAACCTATTTAAAAGGACACTGTGGTCAATAGTGTTACAGGCGCCACTAAGGTTGAGTTGCACCAGCAGATTGTTTGTGACTTTTAGGAGAGCAGTCTCTGTGGCATGATAGTGTGTAAAACCTGACTGGAATTTCTTGCAGATGCCATTTCTTTCCAAAAAGGAATATTGCTCCCAGGAGGCCTAAAATGAACTAATTCTCTGGGATCAAGTTGAGCTTGAAAGCCACAAATTAATAATAGGGAGAGGATCTATAATTTCAGGACACATTTTTTCAGTAAACTATGATTTAGCATACATGTTGTTGATTTAGATGATTGAATAATTTTGCACGTCTTCCTTGCTTACAGTACTAAATAATTGCAGCTTCTCTTTTGGTTGTGTACCTGTTAGACTGATGTGTAGTAGTGTAAGTAGGAATGTATTTCTGGTAAAGATTTAATTTAGCTGTCTATTTGACACAAATTATAACTATTATTCATTAGCAACATATTAACTGTGTGATTATAGAGTGTGTAAAATCTTGTGTGAATGATGTGCAGAAACAGCATTTGTGTGTCATAATTGTTGGTAATTATTGGCTCATTGTGTCAGTGTTTTTGTGTGAGGACCATCCCATATGTTAGACCAACTCATGGGCTTTCCTACAGAATTTTCATTTATCCTCAGGCAAATGAAACTTATTGAGCATGGTGTACGTTGTCCCTTTTGATGTATTTAGTTACACCATGCAGACACACCCGGAGAATAATGTCTTTAGGGCAATGGAGCTTAGGTTACAGTGTGTTTGTGTGATGACAAATTCATCACGAATGAAGGGAAATCCACAAGAGCTCTTACTTATAGTATAATACACAATACAGGCTTTGTCATGATGTTTTGTGGGATGGAATAGTAAGGGCTGATGGCAGTGCAGTTTTCACTGTAAACAGGACATTTCAACATCTCCTGCCAGCCACACAAGACATCATGACACAGTCGAAGAATTCAGGAGTCGGTTGTACCTATTACAGCAAGGCAAATAAATGAAACCGAGATTGGGTTTCCTTCTCAACAAACCACATAAACACCGGACACACTGCCCGCTCATTTTCCATGTGATTTCTAAGAAAAGAAACCCACGCCTCCTAATGACGGCAAATTGTTCACCTGTTACAATACAGCCTTTGATGACTCAAATGGCCCATTAAATGCTTGACTGTAACAATTTCCTGCTCCTGTCCTTATGATACAGTCACTTCTCCTGCAAGATAAACTAGTAAAGTCAGTAAATGCAGAATGGCGGAAAAATACCACCTGTGTGACACAAGAGGGGATGGTTGGGTGTCTTGAAATAACTTTACTTTCAGTTAATTATCCATGCTTCTGGTTTACACTTCCTGATCCGCAGAAAGTGTGGAGTCAAACAAAGACCAAAAATAGACAGAAACTTACCTTATTACCTAACCAACATATGTGACCCTGGACGACAAAACCAGTCTTAAGGGTCAATTTTTCGAAATTGAGATTTTTACATCATCTGAAAGCTGAAGAAATAAACTTTCTATTGATATATGGTTTGTTACTATAGGACACTATCTGGCGGAACAACAACTGTTTACAAAGCTGGAATCTGAGGGTGCAAAAAAAGCAAAATATTGAGAAAATCGCCTTTGAAGTTGTTAATCTGAGGCACTGTAGCAGGCCATCCACTCACAAAAATAAAGTTTTTATACATATACAGTAGGAAATTTATAAAATATCTTCATGGAACATGATCTTTACTTAATATACTAATGATTTTTGGCATAAAGAAAAATTGTTAATTTTTATCCATACCATGTATTTTTGCCGATTACTAAAAATGTTCCTGTGCTACTTAAGACTGTTTTTGTTGTCCAGGGTCACATATGTGAAAATATTTCCTCATTGGCACAGAAACATACAGTATATGTCAAATGAGTCTTTGTAATAGAGTCTGATTGTTTAATGGGGTTTACCACGTTCCTCTGATGCCAATTTGATAATAACAAAAGCACCACGGAACAAACCAGAGATCAAAAGTCTTTATGATTAACACAGTCTGAATACACACAATAAAAAACTTTTATAAAGGGATAAGTTCCTGTACAACTCAGTTTCACAAGAATTTGTAACATTGTCAAGAACTGTAATCTATTACTCTGTGTTTACTGACACGAATTTCCCCCCCTTTTTTCCTCTCAGTCAGCACGACTTTCAAACTAATGTATTTTAATTTGCGATATCTTTCATATGTATAAATCTTGGCGTTCTATTCGATAGTAATCTGTCATTTGAGAGCCACGTCGCCAACACCTGTAAAATTGCGTTTTTCCATTTTAAGAATATATCTAAACTACGTCATATGCTGTCAATGTCAGATGCAGAGAAGTTAATTCATGCATTCATGACACCAAGACTAGATTACTGTAATGCACTGTTAGGTGGTTCCCCTGCTGGATTATTACAAAAACTCCAACTGGTCCAAAACGCGGCAGCTCGAGTTCTTACACGTACAAAAAAGTATGAACATATTAGCCCGGTTCTGTCAACCTTGCACTGGTTACCTATAAAGCATCGCATTAACTTTAAAATCTTGCTTATTACCTATAAAGTCCTACATGGTTTAGCTCCTCAGTACTTGAATGAACTCCTTTTGTATTACAGTCCTTCACGTGCATTACGCTCTCAGGCGTCCTGTCAGTTGGTAATACCTAGAATTTCAAAATCAAGTGCAGGTGGTAGATCCTTTTCCTATCTAGCGCCTAAACTTTGGAATAGTCTTCCCTGCACTGTCCGGGAGGCAGACACACTCTGTCAGTTTAAATCTAGACTAAAGACGCATCTTTTTAATCTTGCATACACTACACTTCCATAATATAAATCCTCTGAGGGTTTAGGCTGCATTAGTTAGATCAATCGGAACCAAAAACACAACTGATGTACTTGTTGCATCAAAGAGTACAGAACAGTACTCTACTCTCAGCCAGTCTTGTCTCATTGTTCCAAGGTTACCACAGCGAGCAGGATGC
Source organism: Triplophysa rosa (assembly GCF_024868665.1). NCBI lineage: Eukaryota > Metazoa > Chordata > Actinopteri > Cypriniformes > Nemacheilidae > Triplophysa > Triplophysa rosa. The sequence goes on from NC_079902.1 coordinate 1,161,658, forward strand.
AGTTCATGGCCTGACCTGATGGTAGAGCGGAGAATGGGAAGTGGAGACCTGACAAGAGCTGAGATGATAGAGCTGGATAAAGGACGTGGTCACCTGACACGTCTTCACTGCAAAATTTCAAATGCTATTAGATTATTAATGATAATCTTAAATCTATAATTTATTTTATTAGTAAATTTATTTATTTTATTTAGCCTTGTTGTGCAAGCTCTCTGGAGCTTGTGCAGAGGCAGCAGCTTTTGCCAGAGGGGAACTGGAATCCCCTGGTTGGGCCTGGGTTCTCCTGAGGGTTTTTTTTCTCGATTAGAATTTTGGGTTCCTCGCCACCGTTTGCATACTGTTTTTGCACTATTTGCCTGGCCGGGGGGGCTGCTTTAGAATTTTAAAGTTTTACTTAATTAATATTGCATATAGGAATTTATAGTCTGTTATATTTTACCTGCAATTCTCTCTCCTTTATCTTAAATGTGTGCTTTCACTGTGTGTGTGTGTGTGTGTGTGTGCGTGTCTTTGTGTGTGCGCGTACTTGTCTGTGTACGTGTGTGTGTGCGTGCGCGTCCGTGTGTCTATGTGTTAGTACGTGTGCATATTGTGTGTGTGGAGTGTTTTGTATGTGGGTATATCTGTCTTCTGTGTTTTCACCTTTTTCTTGTTTTTGCAGGTACAACTTTAATTGTTTTGCTTATAGTCAATATGTCTCATGTACAGCTGCTTTATAACAATGAAAATTGTAAAAAGCGCTATATAAATAAAGTTGAGTTGAGTTGAGAGTTATAAATAATAAAATATATTAATGCAATCTGATGGGAATTCATACCTATTTTACAAGGTGGCTCATTCGTGTGAATTCCTATTTCCTACGATCTCATTTGTATGTTTTATTATGATATGACTTTTCCCCTGTGATGTAGGTTTAGGGGCGGGGTTAGGAGAGCCATTTATCGTTGTTTTGCCATCTCGTTAAACTCGCAATTTTTGTTTTCCGGAGAACGCACATACTGATAAAAATAATGTTACTTGTATTATATTTTAGTAAAACAATATTTTACTAGTAAAAAGACTGTGTGAAAGAGCATTTCTTTAAAAAACAAAAACAATTACAGTATATTAAACTATGAGGGGCTGTATAAGACAAAATTCATTCTAGCCCTCTCACACACTCACATTCTCCTTTCGCACACATACATTTTTCCTCTCACACACTCACATTTTCCTTTCGCGCACATACATATCTATTCACACATTTTAACGCTCACATTTATACATTTTTTCCTCTCACACACTCACATTTTCCTTTCGCGCACATACATATCTACTCTCACACTCACACATTTTAACGCTCACATTCATACATTTTTCCTCTTGTGCTCACATATTTTAACGCGCACATTCATACATTTTTCCTCTTGTGCTCACATATTTTAACGCGCACATTCTAACGTTTTTCTCTTATATTCATATATTTTTACGCACACATTTATACATTTTGCTCTTATGTAAACGTATTCAAAGTATACATTTAGTATTAAAAATTATAAATGTATGTAAGAAGAAAATATATGTATGTAAGAGAAGAATGTATGTATGTGTGAGAGAGTATAGTGAAAACGGAAGGTGTATGATGGAAACGGAAGGCAGGTCATGCAGACGGCGCTTCCGTGTATCAAAGACGCCGTAATTTCTTGTTTTTGCAGGTACAACTTTGATTGTTTTGCTTGTAGTCAATGTGTCTCATGTACAGCTGCTTTGTAACAATGAAAATTGTAAAAGCGCTATATAAATAAAGTTGAGTTGAGTTGAGTTGAGTAAAATGCGGCGTTTTCTATAATATTAAAATCAGCAGCGCCTTTTCTACACAGTCCAGCCCCTCCAATGAACAGAAAGACCTGTGTAGTAGAATGTCGATCTGAATAACTTTTCCTGTTTTTAACTTTATTGCGAATCATGTTTAGACTTTCATTGTGTGATATTTTCCATTGGGCATGTTTTTCCTCCTTTTCGTTTATCATAGGTGCACAAACGGCATCTTTTTGAGAGTGTGTATGTTCATGACTCTGTGTACGTTCATGTTTATGAGTTGTCAGCCTCGGTAGCGCGGTGGACCCCGTGCGCATGCAGCACAGTCTCACTTTCAACGACAGGAGTTCGACTGTGTCCGACCATGTTCTTCGTCCTTTCGAATTGTTTTATTGGGTCATGTTTTTAAATGTCGGAACACTACCCTCTTGCTGACAACTGATTAAATGACAAGAAACGCTTATTAACAAGCCAACGGTGTAAGGCCTTAATGCATAAAACATAGTCGTATTTTGTATAACTTTATTTTAATTTTCAAGTTTCAAAATGATCAGAGTTCAAAATTTTGAATTGTTCATAAATCAAACAAAGTAAATGTGTTAAAAGGTTCTATTCAAAGGGGGAATTAACTAAACCAAAGGAATCTGATTTCCTGATTTACCTGACATTCCCCAAACAATAAAGTCTTTCTAAAAGTTATACAATCTGAATACCTGAATGACGTCACATTGGACAAATATACAGTAAATCAATTTTCAGATGTCATTAAAATGCATTTGGTTCTGTTCAAAATGAATTTGCAAAGTTATACAATCTGCACACCTGAATGACGTTACATCACATTGGACAAATATAACTCAAGTATCAGCTGTCCTAAAATGATATTGCCATTTGTTCAGTTTCCGTGCTGGGAATTTACAGTAAAAGGAAGTCATCACAAAAGTATCAATCATTAACAGTTGTTGTTGCTCAGGTTTCTTAACAGGGTTCTTTGACAAAGTGTAGTGATAAATCAAACACACACAGAATATTTCAAAATGTATTTCAAAATGTATTTTTATACAACTTTTAACTTTTATATTTTTTATCTTGACTGCTGTGGTTGCAAATCATTATTAAACAAAATAATACAGCACAACACTAATTTATCATAATTTCGCAATGTTTAAAAATGGGCAATTCCAGCATTATGAATGTCAAAACGTGAAATATAATTCTCAGCCAGAGAATGTATTTCTTTTTGCCAATATATTTATTGTTTATATTCTAAACCCCTGTTGAAAGAATCCATGCATCAGAAAAAAGATCAGTCTATGCCACGTTTCTATTTTAAAATGATAAAAAAAATGATGTGTTACGGATGTGCTAAAAATGTTTTTGGGAGACGACATCCTTTGTAAGATTTCTGTCAATGATAATGTTCAAACTAAAAGCAATAATACCCAATAAATAGAGAAGGGATGGCTCTTTATAGACCATGAAACTGTTGAATGTGACAATTCTGTTATGGATGTGACTATTCTCTTACCAGACTATGTACAATCATGCTTTAAAAACAAGACAAAAAATGCCAAACCACCAAATATTGATATCTGAGCTACCAGTATGATGAAAACATTTGGTAAAAACAAGATATTTTTATCTTAAGGTTGTCATTAGTGTGGAATGACCTAAATCTTATTTAAGTTATAAATCTAGCATTTTCTATTGTCTAGCAATTATATCAAGTCATATGACCCTCCTCATGACAGGGACAACAATCTCGGTTATTCCCCTCTGATAGAAACACTGCTTCTATTTAGAGAAGAAACAGACTTCAGAATGTCTAAAGAATCTATGCAGCACTGAAAATTAAACTTGTTATTAGTTTTTGGTACTGAGTGTCTTTGTGTTTGTGTGAAACTTTGTGTGCCGCTGTCTTGACCAGGTCTCCCTGGAAGAACAGACTGTGAAGTCTCAATGGGATTATCCTGGTTAAATAAATAAAATATAAAAATAAAAAATCACCATGAAATTAAAACGGACTATTCTTATGTTCTAATAGACTATTGCAGTGTTTTTTATTAATGATTAAGCTATGCCAAGTCATGTGCCCTCATAATCTTTAATGAAATTCTAAAAAATGTATGTAAGAAAAGATTATTAAGAAGAATAAATAGATCACAAGAAAGGGAGTGCTGCTGATTCTTCTCTGATGATGTCAGTTTGATGGTTTGGACAAAACATCTGTTAACTCCTCTCCTCCAACAGTCAGTCTGATCAATTTCTGATTGAAACGCTGACATTATACATCCAATCATTTCACAGTGGAAAACACAAGCCACACCCACTATGATTCTTGTCACTATTCTGTTTCACTGGAAAATACGTCACGATACTGATGTCGACTTCTATTTCACAGGGACTTGTAGACAATGGCTATTTATTGTTTGAAGCAGAAAATGGAAATTTCAACCAGCAGATATCCCGTAGAGATGCTACCGGAATCTGCACTTAAAACAGTTTGTGGAGCTCATTGATCTGTGTCTCCACATGACTTTGTTTTAATCCAGCAGGATTCAATGGATGAGGACATGTTCATGCAGGGTGTTTCCCAAAAGCATCGTTAGCCAACTATGGTCGCAAGTTCCGTCATTCCAGCATAGTTCAACGATTTAAATGTTTCCCGAAACCATCGTTCCAGCGATCAATCGCAAGCAGAAGTTGTGTGGTTGGAACTACAGGTCTAGAGATAAGGTTAGAAGCATACTATAGTTCCCTATTATTATGACATGTAGACTTACATGCATCATGCTTTTGAGCAAAGCAAGCAAGCAACATGCAGTGCATTCCATATCCATCGTTCTAAATAAATACAAATTAAAGTTGACATCTTTTAGTTTGTCAAGAAAATAGAAGCGCTGTTTTTTGAAAAGTGCGCTTGCGCATGAGCTTACGTGCTCTAGGACCCTGGGGAATCACTGGGCGGAGTGACATAGGAGGAAACTTATGAATGAATGAAATATCATGAAATAAAACAACAGATAACAGAATTGTAAAATAAACGCAATGTTTAACTGCAATGTATGTTATTTACAGCAAGAATTTGACATTCCTTTTCAATCTTCTATATAACAAGGTTACACCATAATAAAGACACATCAATACTATATCATTTGGAATTAAAAATAACATTCATGTACAGACAGACCTTACAGTTTACACAATGCATCAATGCCATCTGAAAAGAATAAATGGGAATAAAAAAGTTTTTACCAGCGGTTTTTACTTTGGTAACAGCACAGATATTAACATTTGGTGGTTCAAATACCCACGTGAGATCTCTCTTCAAGTTTTTAAAGCATTTGTTTTATTTTTAGTGCATGATTTTTCATAGTCAGGTAAGTGCCATTTTCAGGATTGTCACATCCATAACGCTACATATTCCTCATAAATGGACACATGAAAATTAAAATAAAGTAACTATTTCATGTTCTATAAAGAGGCATCCCTTCTCCATTCATTGGGTATTATTGCTTTACGATTGTGCATTTTATTTCACAGAAATCCTACAGTTTGTCGTCTCCCAAAAAACGCATGTTTATTTCCCTTTTTTAAAATAGAAAACTTGTTCATAGACTGACATTATATTTGTTACATATATTTGTAACAAATTCATTCTCTGAGCATTTTTATGTCGCGTCCATAACATTGGAATTGCCCAAATACTATAAAAAGACTGACAACAGCACAACAATTATTTACATCAGAAGCCCTCTACACATTGAAATGAACAAGATGTTAATATCTTATAATTATAATATTTGTCAGTAGTTATTTGCTCCTTCATAAATATTAACATGGCTCCAAGTGTTCATTGTGACACATTGTGTAAATTTGGGTTCACTAATACATAAACGCTGTAAAAAGTTGAAAATGCACACGTTCAATAAAAACAATGGAAAGCGTTGTGTTTGGCAGTCTTTGTTACGACTCATTTTCATTCTCCTGTCGGTCAGATTGGCTGAGGTCTACAGAGCTCAGTGAGTCTGCAGGCGTCACATGACCAAAACCCGAGTCTGTGTTCGTCTCGGATAAATCTGTCGGAGAATCTGTCTGTTGTCTGTGAGGATCTGTGATGTCAGTCTCAAAAGCATCATTCAGCTGACCGTGTTTGTGTCTCTTCTGAATCTCCTCAAAGATATGAAGAACCTGTGGAGAATCAAAACACAATTGCTGTTAAATTCAGAAAACTGCAAATAGTTAAGTCACCCTGCTGGAATGAACGTATGTTACCTTGGATTTAGGAATCAGACCGACACGGAAAAATCCGATCTGGCCACTTTCAATTTTAGTGCAGTCTACTACCGTGGAGGCGATGTTCTCTGGTGACGGCCCATCACACAACACCCCATCGACCTGCATATCAGATAAATAATGACGTTTCACTTTTCCAGTGGCTAATACGAACCAATCTATCAAAACTGCTTCAGTACCTTGTCACCAAGTTTTGCATAAACTTGGTTGTGATGGGTTGTGTCAGCTTCACCAGTAGGGTTAGCAGATGTGACAGCAATGGGGCCCACCTAGTCAAGAAAAGCAATGTTTTCACTAACAAGAACGATATCTTGGCAGATTCCAACATGACCTTGAGCGAGATGCAAAACTTACCGAATTTATGAGATGTGTAGCAACAGTACAATCCGGGTTTCTTATAGCGATGCTCTGTGGTGTGCCAATATATTTAGATGACTCGCCCAAACCAAAGAAGTCCATCCATGGAGCTTGAAAATGGAAGATGTTTGGGTTACATTCTATTGAAATAAATAATATCACGCACATCACAGGTGTACTCACCCCTAGCTATAACTAAACTAATGGAAGATGGCCAGGCCGCTTCCATGAAGTCCCAGAGAACAGGACTGATCTGTTGCCTGACTGGCTCCAGCTGCTTTATGGAGGAAATCCATAAGGACATGGGACGCTCCTTTGCCTGTTTCTTCACCCTACAGAGACATGAGGACAGCATATTATCACCAATGGAACCAATGGAGCAACAGAAACCAAAAACTCTTCTATGGAAACATGAAAGCATAAAGTAACTGACCTATACGCTTTCTCAACAGCCTGTGGACGATTGCAGGCTGCCACAAGTACATAGACAGTGTCTGTGGGCATTCCACATATGCCTCCATTCTTCATGATCTCTATGAAAGTCAAAAGAAGAGAGTCCGTTGGTCTTACGATCGCAGCATATTTACTGGTCCCTTCATTTGTGCTACAGTGACTCACCTGCAATCTGCTGAACTGATGTGGACCTCCTGGCTGAAAGGTGGGGACAACTGTCTTTGCCTCCTCCAAAGCCCCTCAGCTTGATCAAGGGATCGCCGAACGGAAGTTGTGGACTTTTGAAGGTGCAGTTAATAATGTCGGCCAAGAAGATGTAGAAGCCGACAAGTCCGAAGAGAATGGTCACGGCAATATCGTAGCCGCGGGGCAGCGCGCCTACTGCATCCAGTAAGAAGCTGATGAGGATGAGCTGGAAGGTGAAGGCATAGACGAACCACACCTTGTTGAGGAACAGAGCCCCGGCTGTCACTAAAACATTGAAGAGCATGAAACTGATGATTCCCACGGCGACGTGAAAGCTCCGGACGTCGCCATAGAGGCCGCCGAAACGAGTCAGTCCCCACACTGCCCACATGACGCCGTGAAGGATGAAAGTGGTGCTCTCGAGGGTCTTCCCTCGAGCGAAGGCAACACAACCACAAAGCAGTTGCAACACCCCCCCCGAAACAACGGCCCATGGTAGGATCAGCATTGCCAATGGGTTTCCGCTAGTAGCAGAGGCTGTGATTGAAAAAGCGGCCAGGACACTGCAGGCGTGGCCCAACACATCAGCGTCTGCATATTTTGAGTAGCCCAGATAGGGAGCATGCAGATCTTTGTCATGGGTATGTAGGACAAATTTACTACTGTGGGCCACTAGCTTCTTAAATACGTCTGCACCTGTAGGTATCTTATTTGCAGAAACCGTGTTATACAGAGTTATAAAGAGCACACAGGCAGACGTGACAAAGATAGCTGCCTGGACACCTTGCGTGCCCTTTTGAAAGAAGCTTTGGGGTTCGGCTGCGATTGCTATACTGTACGCCACGAAGAAAAGCTGGTAGATGGGGTTCACAAATCCTCCCTGCACGTTAAACAAAGCTAGAATAAAAAACAGAACGGACAAAACAACTGGGAAAGGCACTGGGGAATAGGGCACCTGGTGTGTCAAGTCCGCCACCAGGGCGGTATAGCCCTCAGTGAAGCGCAGAATAGACGTGAAGCCATAGAAAGTGGCTGCCAGGGTATCCATAGCCCTGTACATCTTCACACACACCCCCAGCTGGAAGACACCAGCCGTCCACAGCCACGGCACATGAGCAATGAAAAGCTTAGGGACCACACCCAGCAAAGGACAAGCTAGCACGCTAGCCGACAGCAGGTTCATGATGATCCCAACAGCCGCTACGTCATTAGCTTCTTGACTCTGCGTCGGTTTGACGCTATCTTTGTTTAATAAACTCATTCCGGGTAGCTGAACTTTTCTCTGTGTGACGTAACACAACAAGCGGCCGCTTCCGAAGTAAGCACCCACCATACAGACCATGAGGTAACAAGCAGCGGTGGCCGTCTGTCCAAAGCCCAAATCTGCCAGACCGGCGATTTGGTGGGCGCACGCTAAACATATCGAGAGGGCAATGAATGACAGGACTACCTCTTGATGTAGGATAGCCACTACACAGATAACGAGCAGTGCCAGGGTAAAGGCTGCAAGGCCTGGTACCATGGCATCTCTCAGCATGTTCCTGCCACTGATTATATTCTGGCCTATTAGGATGTGCACTAACCCTGAACCGGACCACAGCGCTGACACTGTCAGACACAAACTAGCGAAGAGTGAGCGGTGGGACTGGATGCGTAATACACCTGGAAAGAGAGAGAGAGAGAGAGAGAGAGAGAGAGAGAGAAAACAAAAAAGTCTGTTTATGCAATCCAAAACGAACATAAAGACAATATGGCAAGGTGTTTAAAGGTGAAGTGCATCATTTTTCCTTCCTAGCATCATCAAATAGAATAACAAAAATCAGGACTGTTTCAGACAGGTTTCCCAAATCGTTTCCTTCTCTAAACTACAAAGTAAGATGGGATGTGGATAATACTTTCCCATCAAGCCATCAAAAATACATAGTTTTCCTATCATAGTCTCATAGAGCAATGTGAACATGTATACTTTACATGGCCTACATTTTATTTGAATAAACAAACACCAATAATGTATGCTAATGTTTTAATTCATATTTTAGAAATGATCAATTTCTTCACAGTATATACAACAATCAGAATGACCAATAGATCGACAAAAAAGCTATAACAAATGAAATGGTAAATTTCTATCTACCGTATACTCACATTCATGACACATAACTGTTCATAATAGTGTTGTGATGTTTAACATACCTGCATAAGCCAGTAAAGCAGCAAACAAGAGGAGCAGAACTCCTAAAGCTGTGTCTGTGATGAACACTTTCTCTGGAGAGTCTGCATAGTTCTTCACCAGCAGCAGCAAAGAACCTTTAGAAATTAATATGATTATTATTAATTAATTAATAACAAACTCGATCGTCATAAGTAATATTACATCTGTCTTTAAGCAGAGAACGTACAGAACTTCTATCGAAAGTTTTTTTCTTCTGTTTGCGATGTAGGCTAGTGTATGAACAGTGCACTTTTTAGATTTGCTCTCTGCCGGTAAATCTTCGGCTCGTTACAAAAATAAACAAACGGGTAAAAAATATTCAATAATGTTATCTTCTTATATTGGCTAATATCAATATATTACTTTCTAGATTTAGGAATATATCCTATCTAAGAAACTGAAAGTATTGTTTTTTTTATAATTTATTTTCGAATGTGTGTAAACATGTTTTCCGCTAAAAGCATCATTTAATAATTACATTACATTAAATGCAAAGAATTTATTCCAACATATCCTGAGGACAGGCTGAATTATTCGCAAGTCTCAAACGTGTTTTTGTAACTTACCGCCAGATATGCCCAGAATCCCGATGGAGAAGTGAAGTGAATCAGACTGAGACATCCTAACATGAGACGCTCCACATGCACGCGCAGGGCTTTAATACACTCGAGTGACGTCACGAGCGGTGGCGTCCTCCCCACGATCACAAAACACTCCCCCGGCTTCCTGCTGCACTGGTGTTTTCCCTTAAACATAAGAGAGAAAGAGTTCATCAAAAACACTCTCGTTCTTCAGTTGATTTATTTTGATTCATTTATCTTCGTGTCTTAAATAGCCTAATTTGAAAATATTTAAGTAAATATTGTGTTTTTGTTTATTTTATACATGTTTTACGTTCAATACAATGTAAATATAAATTGATTAAAAATCATCAAAGTATTGATTAAATGTATTTCAGTTGGGTCACACATATCAATTATGTAAAAAACAGACAACAAAATATGTAAATATTTATAAAAAATGTAAAACCTCACAATGAATGAAACACATTTAAAAACGTGGTGCAGTAATTGTAAGCTAACAGTGTGAAATATAAATGGAAGATGTCTAGAGTTACTGTAATATGATGTAATACACCTGTGGTCAGTTGGTTGCTTGCAACCGGCTGCTGAAAAGTGACTTCATGCAGCCACGAACAAATGACCCTTTCAAAAGATATTAAATAAAAATATGTTTTCCAAATCGGTTTCGTTGGTTTGGCAAGCCATGGAAGCAAATGAAATGCTGTCTTTATAGTGTGGTTAATATATACACCGGTGAGTGGGGAGAGAATGGGAAGGCATGACTAAGCATGTTAGAACAAACGAAGAAAAAATCCCTATTTCCTTCCAGGCAGCTGTTGTAATAAGGGTGTGTCCTTGACTCTTTAACACGCCTTCATGGGAGGGACCTTCACAGGGAAGAATATAAGACGTGTACCTGGCTCTTTCATCTGTAGGTGCTGAGTGACGCATTCAGAACAAAGCTGTGTTCTTCTGATTGAACGACTCTAACTTTAAGGTAAGTGCTGCTCTACGCTTAACAACTGCAAATCACAATCTCATGAGTGTCTGTAGATATTTCAGCCCTAACATTTCATCTCATAATGTTTTCATTATAATCAGATTTTTATCTGTACCAAAGCGACGCTTCGGAGTATGAGTTATAATTCTTCTTTTGAATGTGTTTTTCCTGAAATGTCGAGAAAGATTGAGCAAACACTGTTGTTTAGCAACAATGTCTGTTTACTTGAAACTGGCAGGAAGCAGTTTGTGTAACCTGGACAACCCTCTCCAGAGACTCCATATAAATATTTCATTCTGCTAGTGTCTATCTACACGGTTGTTTATGTACACCAATGAAGTGTGTAACAATAAAGTGTGTGTGCTTGTGTTCGCTCTAGATAACATGGCCAAGCGTGTGGCGGTGATCCTGTCAGGCTGTGGCGTGTATGACGGCACAGAAGTCCACGAGGCGTCTGCTGTCATGGTGCACCTGAGTCGAGCAAGTGCCAAGGTAACGTCATCATGATACACACAGCAGGGTCATGTGCCATTCACATTTGCTTTAAGAAAAACGTTTCAATTCCGATTGAAAGGATGCAAATGGCGGAAACAAATGCTGTGTAGACCTCACCGTCCGCTTTGCATCATTGAGACTTCACTTAATGGAGCTCGCTCTGCATTGCAGGTTCAGATGTTTGCACCCGATGTGGAGATGATGCATGTGGTCAACCACTGTAAAGGTCAACCCGTGACAGACAAGAGGAATGTGATGCAGGAGAGTGCTCGCATCGCCCGGGGTGAAGTCACGGACCTCGACAACCTAGACGTCACTGCCTTTGACGCGCTCATCATTCCAGGTAATGACGTCACAAATTTGTAGACGTGTAATAAAACGGGCAAAAAAAAGCCTTAGCATTGCATCGAAGGAGCGACCTTAACATTAAAGCACCAGGAAGCGCAGAATGAATTTTCAACGTACTTAACAGGTGGATTTGGAGTGGCTAAAAACTTGTGCGACTGGGCCACCAAAGGCAAAGAGTACTCCATCCTGCCCCAGGTGGAGAAGGTCATTAAAGGTTTCCATCAGGCCAGAAAGCCAATGGGCATGTGCTGCATCTCCCCCGTGCTGGCCGCTAAAGCTATTCCAGGATGCGAGCTCACCGTCGGCCATGACTCCGAGTGTGAGAAGTGAGTACACGCGACGTCTTTGATGATATCGTTCCATTAGATCCATCATTTATGACCTTTCTCTCGGTTGCAGGTGGCCGCACGCTCAGGTGGCGAAATCCATGACGGAACTGGGCTGCAGACACATGAATAAGAATGTTGGCGAGGTGCATGTGGATAAGAAGAACAAACTGGTGACTACCAGTGCATTTATGTGCAACGCTCCCATCCATGAGATCTTTGATGGTCTGGGTGTCATGGTCTCTGAAGTTCTCAAGCTAGCTTGACATTTCAACTGTTTGAACAGAAATGTGTGTATGTGAGAATTGTCTTTTAGTGGGACAGCCTGTTCAATATATATTAGAAACATTAGAAAATCTTCACTAGACAGGTGTGACCAGATCATTCTCAACCCCAGAACACACCATGCGAAGTATTATCCAGCCGTTCTTATTAACTTATGACTGTCTGTGATTTTGTTGTAATATATCAGATAAAACTTGAGTTTCTGAAAACAATTTCTCGCTCATGTCATTTATTTATAGTAATATTTTGTCGTTGATTGTTGTTCTTGTCACCATCCATGATGCATCTATGTTGTGCAGTGTACATGTAAATGTAAATAGACGAGTGCATAACGTGTCCAACATTTACAATATACGATCACTATTGATACCGTCATGATCAGTGCGTTACCCTCAAACACACTTTTTAATAACTCAACAACTCATTTTGACTGCTTTGAAACTATCTGTATTGTATAAAAAAGGTGAATTGATAAATAAGACAAATTAAATGAAATTAATGTCATTTTAAATTAATTTAGAATCAATTACATGATACAAAATGAATGGGTTTCAAGTTTATTTGTCATATGTACAGATGCCAGTGACGGTACGTTGAAATGCTTTTAGTTGAAGGCATAGGCACTGTACAGCAATACAAGAATAAGGTCACTTAAAAAAACAAAAGCTGGGTTTCGCAGACAAGGCTTAAAGGGATAGTTCACTCAAAAATGAAAAATCTGTCATCATTTACTCACCCCTCAGGTTGTTTCAAACCTATATATTTGTTCTGTTAAACACAAAGAAAGATATTTGTAAGAATGTTAGCCATTTTCAGTTCTGTGACATCCACTACCATAGTAGGAAAAAGATGTTGTATCTTTTTCTGTTCTGTTGAACACAAAGTGAGACATTTTGAAGAATTTAGGAAAATTTAATTTTGCCTACTGTGGCAGTCAATGATGTCACAGAATCGAAAATTGCTAACATTCTTCCAAATATCTTTCTCTGTGTTCATCAGAACAAAATGACATGAGGCTGAGTTAATGATGACAGAATTTTCATTTTTGGGTGAACTATCACTTTAAGGCTAAAATGAACGTGTGACCTGTCTTAACTCAATATAACCAGAGGTGTAAAGAGTACCTGAAAACCATACTTAAGTAAAAGTACAGATACCTTGCAGTGAAAATTACTCCATTACAAGTTACAAGTCACCAATTCCAAAACGACTTCAGTAAAAGTCTTCGAGTATCTGATTTTAACAGTACTTGAGTATTTTACTCATACTGAATGTAGGCTCAAAGAAGCACTAGTCCTCAACACTTAAGAGACACGTCAGTGAAAAACAGTTGATTTGTGAGGAGAGCAATCGCATTTATTTTCTTAAATCATAATAAGACTGAACACCTCAAAATTGCAACAAATCATGGTCGACACCATAACCTACGTCATTACAAACACCCTAAGTCTCATTTAAGCTCAAGTGCTCATAAGTAAACCAAACTCCTTCAAAAAGGTCTCTTCAATATAACAGATAAATAAAATAATGTTAAGTAGAATTAAAAAGTCAAAGCCTTTTTGCACTGGACATGCTGGTTTGGGCCTCATCGCCAGCTGCAGTCATGTCCTCATTTCACATACACTGTTAGCCCTTACCTGCCATTTCTACAGTAATACATTGGCAACACTGTTGCCAGCTAGTTACTGTAGGTGTTTTACAGTAAACTACTGCAATGGCTGTTTGAAGATACATTATTAAAGAATCTATTAACGCACTTAAGTCACACAGTCTTAGATGAACAAGTGTAAATAACAGATGAACACAATAAATCTGTCAAGATTTCACCAGAGGAGAATTAAACACAAACATCAATAACATCTTCACATATTACAGACACCACTTTCACTTTATTTCTGTCATCTGTGTAAGATCTTATTGAGATTGAACTCTAGTTCATAGTGGTTCAATTATGTTTTAAGTCACCATTATGGCGATCAGTGTTTGCTTTGGTTGGACTCTTTGACTTTCTTGTAGCTTTAAAATGTACACTTATACAATAACACTGAAAGGGACTTTACAGGAACCGCAACTTTATGTTTGCTTAGTAACTGAAGATACATCTGAAAGAATTCAATCATTAAATAATAATAATATAGCATTTAAGATTTATTAAGATATGTTTGGTAAAGTGATTACATGTTATAATGGAAAGATCTCTGTCAGAAAATCTTTCTTTGCAATTGAGACACAGTTAGACACTTGACATACAAACCTCATCAATGGTGACAAACAATCATGAATGAGTTTTGTACTATGTACCCAGCATGCATTGCAGCATGAAGCTGTTCAGTTGATTGTCACCATTGTTGAGATTCATATGTGAATTGTTCATTTCTCTGTGTCCGACTCATTCTATAGGTTAATATTTTGTCTATATAGTGTGAGAGCACTTTTGAAAATTGAAATACTATACATTCTTTTTACTGGTTTACATCACTTCATGGCAATAGTCCCACCATATGGTCAAATTTTGAGCAAACATGTTTAGAGCACATTTAGGAAGAGTTAGTTTTAAAAACAAGAGCTTTTGTAGATGTGTGACCTACAGTAACTAGCTGGCAACAGTGTTGCCAATATATTACTGTAGAAATAGCGGGTAAGGGCTAACCATGTATAAACCGCCAGCGATTGACATCTACCTGATACTGCACTCATATTCATATAAAGAAGCCATGTTGACAAGTTTTTGTAAGTTATGGCAAAATCCACAAGATTGTAGTACCTTCATTGCCCTGTAAATGGCAATATTAATTATAAGATAGGTGGCATGCAAAATGTAATGTGTAATTGCATTAGTCATTACAAATGTAGTGGAGTAAAGAGTACATATACTTGTTCAAAAATGTAGTTAAGTAGAGAGTAAAAGTTGCTAATATCTTTAATACTCAGTACAACTACAAAGTAGCCAAAAAGATACTTAAGTAAAGTAACTAAGTACATTTACTCCAATACTTTACACCACTGAATATAACTTGCCCAGAAATATCTTAAAATATATCAGTGCCACTGATTTGTTTCAAGATGCACACCAGTAATGTATTCTTCTAAGGCATTTTTATAAAAGCGACATAAATATCTTAATTCAACTAAGGCATAGTCCTGGGTTAAGCTAAGACGTGTCTGTGAAACCAGGCCAATGTGAATATAACTTAAAGATAAAAAATAAAAAGTACTTACAACATAACATCATTTACTGTATAGGTGACAGAAATATAAAAGGTATTTACAATAGTAAAGGGTGTAGAAATCAATGATTTGTGTGGAGTAATTGCTTGACAGTGCAGGTGCTAAAAAGACAAAGGAAATTATTACATGAGGTATATATGTTTTGAAATGTAGATGTACTGTATGTGCAAAGATGAAATAACGCAGACTGTGTGAAAGGTATGAAGTGGTGTATTGCATGTGGGGATAATTATGTATTCATGTGAACTGTATTCAATACATGCTTACTGTCAGAACAACGATAAGAATTTACTGTAACACAAAACTGAAACTGCATCAGGCCAATCTTGCACTGATATCCAATCCATCTTGAACCAGTTCATATTTTATATACAGTGTCTCACATAACTCTGCTGGCTTTTACACCTTCACATTTCCTTGAATCCCAATGAACACGAAATGAAATAATAATGTGTTTCATTTGTATGTAACATTTATCCAAATGTTTCATAATTCTCATTAAACAAACATGACGTCTCATTTGATAGCTATCATAGATTTCATTTTGGAGTAAAACACAACACGTGCCAGACGTCCTCACGGGACAGTAAAAAGTTGAATGCAATGTAAATTATTTGAGTATTATGTGAAAAAGAAGCGTGGACTAATCTGAGACACAAACCAGCAGAGCAACTGTATGTAGGTAACGGTCAGTCGTTTTCTGTGGGAAATCTCAATCTGGACACAAAAAAACTCTTGTCATGCTCTAATGTATCTTTAACTTGACTATTTTTATTTTGTTTAGAGCAGTGTTAAAGTCCTTAATCTGCATGGTTTTAATCATGAATATTATATTTTAAAACTTACATCACATGTATAAAACTGTATGAATGTTTTCGCATAGATGTGCTGAATGGGTTGCAAATGAATCAACAAGCGGCCAGAAGTAATAGTGATGAGGACTTTATTAAGTATTTAAATAAATCAAGTACGGGTTACGAACATAGTCGTTTCCATTTAAAATCAAATCATTAAACCCTTCTGATTTCCTAAAAAACAGAAAATTCCATAAATGCACAATAAATACCACTAGAAATGATGTATTGACAGTCAAGCAAAATCATTTAAAAGAATAAACACTAAGGTTAAAACAGTAAAATGACACAGACTGTCATGTTTTAATACATTGCATATGTCCACAGAGAGTTGAGTGTGAAGTGGTCACAGTGTGGAGTTTTGTTTGGAGAAGTGGTTGTATTTGTCAACACCATTGACCAGTAGTGTAGCAGGGAAAGTTCTGGGCCGTTCAGGGTCCTGTCAGCGAAACACGCACATTTATAAATCTATTTGATCCTCAGCAATGTTTACAGATAAATATACTGTCCTGTGTGTGGAATGTTTTTCATGGGAGAGATGTTTACCTGGATTGGATAAGTACACGTGGGGACGTAACGGAGGACATATCCACAGCGCCTCCTACTGGACGTGTTAGGATCACTGGCATGAACCAGAAGTCCATCGTGGATCTAAACAAAAACAACCCTCCAAACAATGAGTGTTTGGACATTGCGTGCAGGTATACTGTACGTCTGGAGTTACGAAACACATATACTCACCGACATCTGACCAGCTAACAGGGGACACAAGACGGCTTTCTCAGTCTCCACCAGCTCTTCTGGGATTTCTTGATTGACACTCAACATGTTGCCAGATC
This sequence comes from Triplophysa rosa, assembly GCF_024868665.1. NCBI lineage: Eukaryota > Metazoa > Chordata > Actinopteri > Cypriniformes > Nemacheilidae > Triplophysa > Triplophysa rosa. The sequence continues at coordinate 1,178,897 of NC_079902.1, forward strand.
GTTTGGACTGATGATGAGGCAGAAGACCTGAGTGGTGACTTCCTGTTGGATAAACACGTAAATTCAGACATCAGACACAGCTCAAACCTACCCCAAACTAAAGCACAAACTAGGTCCACGAGATCTATGTGTTAAACAGTGTGCTTCTCAACTATTTGAAAATACAATTTGACAGTTTGGAAATAATAAATCTAACTCCTAAGTTACTAACTTGATTTTAACGTTAACCGGAACAGCAAACATAAACATTTATACATCGAGGTTATTGTGTATGCTGTGTATCTGTTAAGTCGATTAGATGATCTGATAATAATCAATAAACATGGATAAACAAGAAGTCATTTTTTTCTATTTCTTGTCATTTATGAATACGATGTAAAGCACCTGGGATAACCTGCAGGGCTCCGTTGTCCTCGAGTGAATCATCCAGGGCCAGCCAGACTGACAAAACTGGACCTCCATCGAAACCCCAGTACCTACAAAACCAACATTCACACGTTCTGCCAACTGAGCCGATAGAAAAGCACAACATCCCCATGTGACGTCATTACGTAACGTTGTTCTTACTTCATGTCCTGATGCCAGGCCACGAACGGCAGGCTGTCTTTCTCCTCGTTCGCACTTCCTTCCTTCTTCTCTTCACAGCTGTTCCCCGATTGGTTGTAAGCGATGACATCATTGTTCTGTTGCTTGTTACTCACTGGGTATTTACAGATGAATCTTGAGTCGAGCAGGATGACATCGGGCCCCAGGGCCGCCGTGACCACCTGGAGAAGCCGAGGGTGCTTGGCGAGACCCCTCGCCCACTCATACTCCATATGAATGTTATGAAGACTGTACGCGGTGTAGTCTTCACCTGTGAAAGAGTTGAATGCAGTTGGATTTTTCTGGCCATGCTCAGCTATAATAATTGTCCCGCTGTAGCCGTGTAAATGAATGCTGCACTCACCGTGTTTTCTCTCCAGCTCAGCGAAAGCGTCTCGGGCGCTCTGAAGCTCCTCTGGACTCAGGATGGGAAGAGCCGACAGATATCCCTGCTGCTCGTACAGGGCCTGAACTTCTGCTGCGGGCATGTCGAAAGGTGCACGGCTCTTTCTGCTGCTGAAGAGACAAAGTGTCTTTATAACCTGTCGTTCATGACGTTCACGTTCTCTCTCTGAATCTGACATTTCATTTGTTAACCTCTCCTCTCAGCTTATTCAGGACACTTTAGGTTGTTTTTGCAGGAACAGAGTTTTATAGAAGCGTTCTTCATGCGCAATTTAACTGGAAAAACATCCAAATGAGGTAAACGGGCGGAGGGCACCGATGAGAGTTCATACTGAGGGGCTGCCATGCACAAACACACGAGTTTATTCAGCTTACCTGAGTTTATAAAGTTCTCTGGACTGAGTCAAGACTGATCCGTGTTCAAAGCTGTAGAAAAAGAAGATAAAGAGCAGCTTCAAATAAAGACAACACAGAAGCTCAGAATCATATTTCATCTAAACGCCCATCCAGACATCCATCACACCTGTTCACTTCTGCTCGGCTGCTGCTTTCAGACAAATCGTTCTGTAAGCGGTCAAACTCTGTTTATTTATCATACTTTTAGGATTTGGCTCCTCCTCTGACTAAACATCATGGAATATGTATTTGAGATTCCTGGAAAAACGTGTATTTTTATTTCCTACTTTGAGTAAGCCTTCTTTGTGTTGTGTGCATCAGTATGCGGATGACAGTCAAACAATGAAAACAATGTAAATCTTTGACATCACATCAGCAGATAATGCTCACGCTGAACATGACCTGCAGGCTCATCTACTGCCCATGACATGGTACACCGGTTATTTTAAACTATAACAAACAGCAGTAAAAGTAAAAAAAGTACCATGGAAAAACCCAGTCAATCATTCTCAATGAAAAGTTTCAATCCCAAAGTCTTTCCTTATAGTCAAAGCAGAGAGAACTTCGTCATGTCTTTCCTCTTAGTAATAAAAAAACATTTTTTATTAGGGCTGTCAATAGATAACTTTTTTAATTGCGATTAACTGCACCCTTTTCGTGTGATTAACTGCGATTAAACTCACACGTAGTGAAATTAAACATGCACTATTTATTTTGTTTAACATGTTTATTTTAGTGCTGTCGATCGATTAAAAAAGATAACTAACTAATCTAAACTAATAAATAGTTTAAAGGCCTTTATATGAATAAGAGCTTGATTATATAATGCAACGCTACAATGATGACAGAAAAAACGGATGTTGCGTTAATGGCGTTAAATATCTTTAATTTTAAAAAAGGAATCGCATGCGTTAAGCGCGTTAACGTTGACAGCACTAATTTCTAAGTAGCCTATGTGATAATCTACTTTAGTTACAGTAAATAAACAGTTGGTCATTTATAGACGTACAGACATTGAGCCAGATGTGGTTTGCATTGAGAAGAGATTTAATTCATATAAGTCAAAAGCAGAAATTGAATAGCTTATATTCGTTCATTGGTTTCAGTATTTACTCGTTCATTCATTGATATGTATTGTTGGAGTTTCATATTGTCAGCACTGTTAAAAACGTACAAACTCAAAAGCTGCCTTACATTTTTAAGTAACTTCAATTTAAATTATTTTAATCTGACCTAACAAAATCGTGTAAAGTTTTGTGTAGCTTATAAATAAAGTTGATTCATGTAAAAATGTGTTTGACTAATGTGAGCTGTTTTCAGTTGACTGATTTGGGACTTTACAAAAGTGCACAGTTTCCATTTAGGCCCATTTATTAATGGAAACCTATCACAGAATATTACAAAAACAAATATCCTCTGAAAAGAATACATCTAATGAAAACAACAAACCTATATGAAATAAATATATTAGTTAATAAGGGAGATTTTTTGCTGTATTATTGACAGAGGGAAATGAGTTTTTGTTCATGGGAAGTCCAGTTGTCCGTGATGTTCACAGTGTTTAGGACAGACGTATCCGGCCCGTCGCTCTTCTTTGTGTTTTCTTCTGTCTGCTCTGGACGTGTCCTGGTCATTGTTACAGCGATGCACCAGGACGGGATCTTTCACGGCAGGTGATTTATTCATCAGCAGTCTCTGGAGAATCCGCTTGTCTGAGCGCTCCTTCTGAAAGTCATCCTCATACACCTTAAGCTGAAAGAAACAGAGAGATTTTCCATTTTTATAGATTGTTTAATGTTCAATAAATCCTATATTAGAATTGTTCTCCAAGTTCTTTATTTTCGGGAAGTTCTATTTTAATATTTGGATGTAAATGCAGACTAAACCAGTTTAGTTTTAAAAATGTTTGCCATGGTCAGCTATGGTGTGGCTTCATAGAGCTAGACAAATACAAAGAAATCTGTTTTACAGAAGATTCTCGATTGTGGAAAAGGTTCTTTAGATGATCAAACATTAAGAAAGTAAATGGTTCTTATGGCATCACTGTGAAGAACCCACATTTATTTTGTAGGATCATATGGCCCAAAATGACTTGTGGTATTCTTCCGGTATGGCTGCGGAACATTTACTGTATATAACAAAAATATTACACACTGTACACAAAACAACATATTGTAAAAGACTGTCATGAACGTGGGTGGTGAGGACAAGGACAGAGGACCCAAGTGCAGACAGCGGGTAAGGGGTTAACAAGACAGACTTTAATTATAACTAAAAAATACAAAACAAAGACCCACGTGGGGGAACATAACAAAACATAGCAACAAGGACAGGGACTAACTAGACTAGAAATAATAACAACACTTGACATAACCACAATAAACTAAACTAACTACAGAACAATAACTCACCCACATGACACAAACAGAACACAACAGAACAATGAACCAGCACGAGACAGAAGACACAAGGGCATAATAAAGGGGATAAATCAAGAGGGGACAGGTGCAGGACATGAACTAATTAACAAACAATAACGAGACGAAAGGGCGGGAACAGAGACGCCACACCGGAGAGTGGAAGACCATGAGGGACAAAACGTCACTCTCCACATAAAACAAGAGGTTCTATCATGGTTCTGCCACTAGGTCAAGAGAAGCAAGACAAGGTGGGGCAGAACCATGACAAAGACATGCTAGTAAAAGATGAATGAATTACTGTCTTTATTGGAAATTGTGGTTAATTGTTTATTATTCCTTCCTTTATTTGAACCTGTCTTCAGTCATAACCGGAAGTGTTCCATTGGCGTGATGTCTTTTTTCCCAAACACATTCTTTTAATAGTGCAATGATGCAGTCCACTTTTATTATATCACACAGGTGTATTTTTAGTGACTTCCTTCGAAAGAAAAGCACGGCCCGGGTGTAAAAGAATGTCATTGTCATGATTTAGTTAGTCACGGTTATTTCACTTAGTTTACGAAAGAGCGTTTCCTTTTGTGAATCAGCCTTTTGTATATCAGATAACCAGACAAGGATTACACAATGGAAATATCTCAACAGGGAGTTATGTGCACTGACATTAATATGGCTTGCATAGAAAATGCAGTGGAAAATGAACATCTTTTATGCATTTGGCAAACATGTGATCAGTTTGTGTCTGCTGGGACTTCAAGCCACAACCAAACGTCTGAGCTATAGACATTTTCTATTCATATTCTATTTTTGACTGTCTATTATCCTGCTTTGTGTAACCATTTTGTATAGCCTACCTTCGACCAGATATAATATAATATAAAATGAAGTGTGTAGGTGTAAGTGGCACAACATGGAATATCAGAAATGAGCAGTTGATTGTTATTTTCTATAAAATGATCCATTTAATGACGTCAGAAGTGAAATAGCTAACGTTGGCCACACATTCAAACTCACAATGGCAATGATTTACTCTTAGTCAAACAAGGAAAGGGTTTCAAGGTACTAACCCCCCCCAAAAATACATTCTGAGATTTCTCAATGAAGGGCAAGAGAGTGACTATCTAGTAACGTCTGCCCCCCAGTGGTATGATGGTATGAGTTCGTCATACAGGAGGGAGGCTTTAATGCTCACCTGCTCGTGCAGAAGAGCCATCTGCTGTCGCATCTCTGCTTCTCTCCGCCGCAGTCTCTTATTCTCCTGCAGCATCCGCTCATGGTCCTTCTGCTCGGTTTTATAATCCGCCTCATAAATCTTAGTCTGTGGTGGGATAGGCACAATTGTAGAATGCAGATAAATTAATTTAAGAAGACATATTATTGAAATTTGAAAGTACATTTGGAATTGTAATAAATCTACACCTTAATACATTTACGTTTATTCATTTGGCAGATTAATAGGTCTTTTTTAACTTTTTTATTTTGCATTTGGGGTCGAATATAAATATGAGATTTATCCCTCCGTTCAAGTTCTGCTTAAACACTACCTATATACTGTATATATATATATATATATATGAAGAGTTTGGTTCCAAAATGAGATGATAATTTTCAAAAATCATGTTTTTTATAATGTAATCATGTTTTAATTGTGTTTTATTGTGTTAGTTGGCTGTTATTATGGTTTGAATCAAACTCTTAAAAATGTGAAAAATTGAATACTTAAGAGGTTGCCAATTAAACTGTAGTACCTTCAACATCCACTAGGGAATGCTGTTTACTCGCTGTATTCACAAAGGTCAGTTAACTGACTCGTGTGCACACATTCTCTGTCATCTCTATATGTACATATTTCACAGACGCTTAAAGCGACTTACATTGCATTATCCTGTACATTTGTTTGTAAGTATGTGCAATCCCCTGGGATCCAACCCACGACCTTGGCGTTGTTAGCGCCATGCTCTTACCACTGAGCTCCAGGAATCTCTAAAAACTCACCTGACACCGCAGCGCCTCCAGCTGCTCTTTAAGATCCTGGACCTCTCTCACAGCAGCCATCTCGCTCTCCGCTCCAATGCCAGACAGTCTGCGGACAGACTTTACACCCGCAGAAAGTCCAGAAGTGGATCGTACGTCTACAGAAGGTTTAGTGGTCCGGTGGAGTAGATGAAGATCAGAGGTGCCGCTGAGGTCTGTCTGGTGCATGCGAGTCTCCAGCAGTCTGATGTACTCCTGAAGATGCTGATTCTTCTTCAGCTCTTGCATCAATGTGTGCTCGTAATACTCCCTCGTATTCTACACAAACAAGCACACGTCATGTCCTGCTCACGTGCTAAGCCAGTATAGGCCTACAACATCAATATCACATCACAAGCTTCCAGGAATAAGCATATATAGGAAACTAATTCCAAAGATTCCATTGACACATCATGAAAGAATCTTGCAATCACACATGACTTTTGTGAAGGTTTAGCAGCACACTACACTAGCTGTAACCAACAATGGCACCAATCAATCATCTTTAGATGTGAGGACTTTTGATGTGCCGAGTGGAGAATCTTGGTTTTTTCTATCCAGTCGTATTTGAGTTAAGCAGTGTAGGGCACCTGTAGATGAAGCTCATATTTCTGTCTCTTGATCATCTGATATAAGAGCTCCATCAGGATGCTATGGCCCGAAGTCTTCCTCTTCACTTTTCTAGTTTTTGACATGACTCAGATATCTATGGCTTGTGCGCCCCACACAAGTTTGTGTTTTTTCTGTTCACTGTCACTGCACATGCAGATAGTTTCTGGCCAGCGGCTTTGAGAAGCTCTCAGTGCCGTTTCTTCCTGGTGAATACTTCACAGAGGGGTTGGTGATGTTTTTGGTCTGCTTCGCTGATATTTAACATTTATACGTATCCAATATACAGTACATGTGTAACATGTATGTGATCTGTTGCTGGGATTCTGCTCTGTCTATTTGGCATTCGATGCTGTTTGGTTTTTTCTGGTTTTGAACCACGAAAAAGAAGAAGAACTATAGAGGTGAATTGAAATGATTGTCTGTGCTTCACGATCATGCCATAAGCGCTGTTCAACATGAATTGAACCATACAGTAGGTGTGATATAATAAGTAAAATACCTGCTCATGTTCCACTTTGAGGAGCAGTCTGCTGTTGCGCTTCTTCAGAGCTGAACTCTCCTCCTCAAGAGCTGAGACACGCTGCTGAAGACCCACGCTCATGCTGTGATAGATGCGATCCCACTCCTCATTCAGCTTCATCAGCTAAAACACACACGTCTGCTTTTATATCACGCTGGGAACTTTTCATTGACTTTTTATGAAGACATGTTTACACACACATCCTGCGCAAGTGTTTCCTGTTTATATTTTGAACAGCTGTTGACTCGACGTGCGTTTCTTATCTTTGTTTTTCATGCTAAACTCAGGTCATGTTTTTGTACCTCTTTGTTGAGTCGTCTGAGTTCAGTGTTTTTGTTGAGGAGTTGAAGCTTCTCTTCATCAGAGGAGGTGATGGACATGCTTTCTGTGATGAGAGTAAACTGCTCCTCTCCACTGACCAGCGACTCCTCCACCTGTGCTGTGTCCTCCACCGGCCTACAACACACACAATTTATTTGACTTCTGTAGATTTTTACATTAGACTCATGATATATCATCTAAAGCTAATCATCACACGAAGATGTGCAGGACATTAGGTTTAAAGAAAAACATGATTTTAAGCTTTTCATTTAGTAAGGACCAATAAACTGTCCTCACAAGTGGGTTGTAATGTAGTATTGCAGCCCTCACATATACAGTATAACCAAACAAGGAACAAACACACGCACGCACACACAGTTTGTTTTTCTCTTATGTTGGGGACTTTCCATAGAGAATGTGAAGCTCTATGTTGCATGTTGCGGTGGCGCCACCATCTTGGGAGGATAATACTCCACTGCTATTATTGTTTTGATATGTACCGTTTGATACATATCGTTTGATACGTACGGTTTTGTTTGATATATGGAGAAATGGAAAGTGAAAGAACCATGGGCTTTTCCTGAACGACTCTGCGTAATGCTATTGCAGTTTTTAACCCAGCAAGACCGACCTACCATAATTATATTTACAATCAAACAAGAAAAACAAAACACTGCATTGAACGCACTAGGAGCCATCCTCCCAAGATGGCACAATATTCAACGCGACGTGACGTCGATCAACAAGCTCTATATGGCTGTTGTTGTTTTCATATTGAACTGATGATAGGATACTCTCTAACCCCCACAACAAATAAAAGATTTTGCTTTTTCATCAAGTTCAAAATGCTCGCACATTTGAAATATTTCACAATAACTAAATTATAACAATTTTTGTAATTATAAACACCTGCTGGCATTTTTACATGATTTCGTCTCTTTATGAGCTGGCTTTATTCAAAATTATGTTCCCACAATGTTGAATCTTTGTAGTAAAGAAACGCCAATAACACTGAAATACAGCATTTGACATTTCGAGATTTGAAATATTATTTAGACCTTTGAGGCATATCTGTTTTCCTCATGAGAAATCTCTTTAAATGACATAAACAATGTCACATGAACACCATGAATTACAGTAATACATCTGTTTGTACATTTATTTACATTTAGTACATTTATTCATGTGGCAGACGCTTTTATCCAAAGCGACTTACAAGTAGGAGAGCATATAAACATTTGTCAACACGCTAAACAGTACCGTTAGTTTACAAGGCCATGCTACTAGAGGATTAAAGCTGGAGTCAGCAAAGGAGAGAATGAACAATGAACAAAGTTTGTAATGACACACTGCCCCACATATTAGTCGTTATCATTACTGTATGTGTAATATGAACACTCGTGTAAAGCTTGACCTCACACACGCTACTCACAATCGACTCTGTCATCAGCTGACCTTTTATCACCAGTGTTCATACATTTTTACAGCACTGTCAAAGAATAGCACAACAGTCATTACAGCCTCTCCATTAATTACACGTCATAAAGTGAGACACTACACACATGGACGGATGACATGAAGTTAACACACAAACACAAAATGAGCATCCACAACTACAGGTATGAAGCAGCTGGGGAGATTTGAGGTGACTTTCAGTTCCTGTTGACCCGTATCATGTGAGACACAAGATGTTTCCTCTGAACACATCACACGCGTGTGTATTTAAATGATGTGTGTTAATAAAGTGCGTGTTCCTTTTATCTGGTATGATCTTCATCACCCATCACTATTTACCAATCACTAACCATTTAATAGGACGTGAAGAAGTTATGACCAGTCTTGAAAAAAAAATGTACAAGACTAGTCTTTAGAAGCAGTTTACGCAACCAGACCTTAAAGTGTTCAGTGCATAGATGAATGTGATCTATACCTCATCTAATTTACATAAATTACCATCATAGTATTACCAGCATAAACCATCATTTTAAAATATACTGCCGTAGATATTACAGCAGGTGAATCTCACGAAATCTTGGTTTCAAGATGTTTGAATATTATAACCCTTTAAAATTCCTTTAGGATTTTATAATAAAACCCTTTATATTCATTTAAAACAATATATGACATGTTTAAAGGCATTATCGTCAAAACTTTGACTGTCAATTTAACACAATTAACACAATTTTTTTTACAAAAAGGCCTTAAAAATTCTCATTACCGTAACCATTTAAAACTGTAAATCTTATAGCATGTTTTGCTAAAAACAAGCGAATCCATGATGCCTAATCAAGTTTTTATTAATCATACATAATAAGACATTAATTAATTATATTTTACTAGAATATTATAGATGTAAAATTTCGTTAAATGTGGAAAACGTCTTGGTTACGGATGTAACCTCGGTTCCCTGATGGAGGGAATGAGACGTTGTGTCGAACCGACAGAATGGGGTTTGTCTTGAGAACCTATCATCTTCTGAGTATTTAGAAAAGGCCAATGAAAATTGGCGAATGAAATTTGCATGCCGGGCTCCCACGGGGAAGGAGGGCGGCTTCCACGACCTTCGTAAAGACTAGTGGAGACAGGGACAGACCGAAGGGGAGGACCCTGTACTGATATGCCCGTCCCTCGAACACGAACCGTCGGAACGGCCGATGTCGAGGGAGGATCGAGACATGAAGTACGTGTCCTTCAGGTCGACTGCCATGAACCGGTCCTGACACCTGACGGATGTCAGGATGCGCTTCTGCGTGATCAACCTGAAAGGCAGCTATTGTGTAGGAGCCTGTTCAGAACACACAGACCCAAGATAGGGCGCAACCCCCCGCCTTTCTTGGGGACAATGAAGTACAGGCTGTAAAACCCGTTGAACATCTCGGCTCGTGAGACGGGCTCGATCACTCCCTTCACCAGAAGGGTGGCGACCTCGGCCCGAAGTACGGAACATCCTAGCCTCTGACTGAGGTACATTGGATGCTGGCGAGCGTGAGGCGACTGGATCGCGTAGCCGAGACGGATCGTCTTCCCTAGCCAGTCTGACAGGCTGGGAAGCCGGACAGGCTCCCAGAATGAGACGGAACTAAGGTACGATCTTTTTCATCGTCCCCCCGGGGGGTGGTTCGATGCCATGATGCAACGTCGAGTTTGCCGTTCACCGTCGTGCAGAGGGTGAGAGCGGCTGTGGTAACCCAGAGAGAGAGGAAACTCTCCTTTTTTGAGAGTAAGTGGGCGCCAGCCCCCCGGAGGGGGCCAGCAGATGGAGAGACGGGGCAGGATCCGTCCCTATCCGACTTCCCAGCGATGTGGCTGGGGTCGGGCCGAATGGTAGCCTCGATCCCCCTGAGGTGTTCCCATGACGGCCGCTGCGCCGCGGCTGCTGATGGGGCGATGGTCTCCTCTTCGCTGTCTCCTCCAGGGGGGACCGCCTGAGTGGGGGGTGCCAGAGCTGGAGGGCGTTGAAGAGAACAAGGGCTGCTGGGAAGCAGACAGTGCACGGGACTCGACGGCCGAGGCGGCCGAGTTGCGGCACGGAGGACTGCTTCTTACTGTCGAGAACCCTCCGGGGAGGCTGCGTGCGGGTCTCGCGCCCCCCCTGACGGGCGGGGGGTGAGCGGGGCCGCTGCGGCTCGACAGTAACACCAACCAGATACCCCCCCTTGCGAGACGGGTACGTCGAGAAAGCGGACCTTCTCAGCGTTACTCATCTGCGCAAGGATTGGCCAGAGGAGTTTCTCATGGACCACAAGTGTGGACATCGTCCGACCCAGGGCCCGCGTGGTTACCTTGGTCGCCCGTAGATTTAGATTTTAGATTTTTAGATTTAGATGATTTCCGTTCACCGGAGCGAGGTCGGTGGCGGCGCGGTTCCGTTCCGTAGAGCGAGGTCGGTGGCGGCGCGGAGTTCCTGCATAAGCGCTGGGTCGGTCTTACCCTCGTGGAGCTCTCTCAACGCCCTGGCCTGGCAGGAGCCATAGCATGGAGAGAGGAGGCAGCTTGGTCCGCCGCAATGTAAGCTCTCGACACCAGAGATGCCGAGACACCACATGCTTTGGACGAGAGTCTAGGTCGAGCCCCTCCACCTGGGGGACACCGACGTATCCTCCAGCTGTCTCAACCTCAAGGGAAGAGAGGGTGACAGAACTTTGTTTGACGTGAAACGTGCCGGGAAGGGGCGTTCCAGGTCTTACAAAGTTCCTCATGCACCTCCGGTAAACACGGCACTGGGGGCGGGCGCGGCTTGGAGCCGCGCTCAAACCCGAGGCGCCATGTAGCCAGCCGCGAGCGCCGGGAGAGGCAGTGCGGGCACTGCAACCCAACACTCACGGCGGCCCGGGAAAGCATGGCCGACATCTCGACATCCGCTTTTTCCTGGGCTCGACCCCCCGAGGGAGGGAGCCCGAGGAATCGTCGGAGTAGGATGGCAGTACGTCACCCCCCGATGCTGCAAGAGAAATCTCATCATCATGCATCGTGTCCGAATACGTGATTGAGGAATAAGACGGCGGACCGTCTTTTTGGGGAACGGTCAGACGAGCGAGACGAGGTGTGAACGGTCTGTGAGCCGTGGCTGGCGGATTATCGCTCACAGTAATCCTCATATCACCCTCGCTGCTTGCCATAGCGGACGGCAGGGCCGTAGTCCTGCCGCCACGGAATGGGGAGCAAACGAGGTGGTGGCTGAGTCCTGTAGGAACACAGCCACCTGTGACGCAATGTCTGAATCGTCACCGCCCGCAGTGCGGGCAGGACGTATCCACAACGTCTGCCCCAGCGTACTGGAAGCAGGCATTGTGTCCGTCCCCCTCCTCGATGAGTGTGTTGCACCCATGAGAACAGCGGGACAAGCCACGCTGGTCTGCTCTTTTAGAAAAGGAAATTTGCTCGAACACCTCCGGAACTGCCGAGACGCCCAGGGGAGAGTCACTGCAGGAAGGGACCGTCCGCTGTCCACGTCGTAGATTCCAGCAGAAAGAATGATCACCCAGATCGTAGAGAAGCTCATCAGATGCGTAGGCTCTAAAGAACAAAAGGTGAACGAATGAGCACGCCGGCTTCCCTCTTATACCCGGACATCCGGGGAGGAGCCCGGCATGCAAATTTCATTCGCCAATTTTCATTGGCCTTTTCTAAATACTCAGAAGATGATAGGTTCTCAAGACAAACCCCATTCTGTCGGTTCGACACAACGTCGAGAGACCGACAGAAAGGGAACTACATGTATTGGTACTAAAAAAAGGAAAAAGTTGTGTACACAGCGTGTCAAGAGAATATGGCGTTTTTAATTAGAAAAATATAAAGTAATTTGTTAACTTGTAAGCCATTTAAAAGGTACCAGTAGATATGTTTCTTCACGTAAAATCAAACTTAATGTAAATATCTTTGCGTGTGTTTAAAGAACGTTACGGAGGATGAGAATATCAGTCATGGACACTTCTTTCTTCCACTATTTCTTGATTTTTATTATACATGAATATTCCGTCAATCATTTTTCGGTCAATTTTTGTAATTTGAGAACATCTAATAGAACGTCCAATTGTTTTTTTTCGCAATGTTTTAATTTGAATTTAAATTACAACATATAATGCACTCAGACAAATCTGGACGAGTTACGGTTATGAGAATTTCAGCAGAAAAAGCAATAAAACACATCAATAAATAATTCCTGTCAAAATCATGTTTTGTCCAAGGTAGAGAACACAATTATCTTTATTATGATCATTTTTTGTTACCGAATTCTATGTTTGATCATTTAAACTTTACTGCCATAATGTTTCAGTGGTTTTGTGAGAATCGCCACACATCAGATGTATAGTTTTGGAGAATATTGTAATGATCATATACTTTTACTATATACTTTTATTAAAACGTGTTATAATAGCGTTTTACAGCACATGTGAGGTATAATGTTACAGAAGAAGACTTACTCTGAAAACTCTGTGGCGTTGGGTTCTCTCGACTCCTCGGTTAAAGAGCATTCTTTTCTTGAAGACTCCTCTTCTGATAGTGAAGACAGTGAACTTTCTTCCATGACTCTTTAAAATCAGATTATCACTTCAGTTCTTAATCTACTTTGCCCCAAATCCAAACGATAGAACAAGTAAAGCGTGTAGTAAGTGACTTTAGCCCACTACGGTATTCACCGGAGGGAAAGTTCACATATAAACCCCTTCATTGACATGCAAGACATCACAAAGTGGGAAGTAAAACTGAACATGTCACAAGAGTAAACAATCCACTGTTAGAACACTTCACTGCCACCGTCCTCACAAACTCAGAACAATGCCATGAACATCATAAATGCTCTAGTTTCATCTCGGTTACAGTATTTATTATTTGTGAGAATGATTTCATACAGTATGACTGACGTTATGAGGTTTTGTATCGATTATTGGAGCAAGATGTAAAATGAGGAAGTGATGTCACGGTGGGGAATTTCTGCTGTAGAATCATTTGTTCCCTTTGGGCTTGTACTGTTAAAAACCAAACCACAAAATCTGACTATCAGTACATGGGTGGGTGACTGCCTACATCAGAGTGTCTTTTGTCTTTTTCCAGTCACAAAATGTACCATAGATTCACCGAAACACCATATTCCATTTGGTTAATGTTACAAAAATAAAAAGAAAGAATAAAAAGAATGTTATCTTTTACTCATCCATACACCATCCAACTATTTGTCACATGTATGATATTTTAATATAAAGGTTATTATTATTGCATGATTTAGTAGAACAGCGCGTCTCAGTACACTACTCTATCCCACAATGCAACTTGATCAACTTGACCTTGGCTGTTTATCTCTTACAACACGTGACGAATCACGATAACAAAGCATACTAATGTTTGAAAGACAGTGTGTGAAATAATGCTTGTAGTGTTTCTTTCAGTCCTTCAGTGTTTACAGCACACGCCTGGCGGACTGACCACATGACGGCTCCGGTTTTGTTTCCTTCATTCATTCATGATGACTTGTCAGTCAGTGTATTGCTGAGTCCAGCATTAGTTCGAGCATTAGCGCTAGTTTCTGGAGAGATTGTTAAAGCAATGGCATTATTGACCCAAAAAGCTATCAAGCACCAGGGATAAATGACACTGTGAAATGGACTGATTTGTTTCTCTCTGAAACGGAACATACGTGACGGATGATAATGATGGTCTGTTGGTTAACTGTGACCTGCTGAGTGCTGCGTCAGACCTAGTCTGAAAGATTCAAAACAACAATCATTTGTTCAAATATTTGATAAAAAAAATGCCTAACTCTGGGTCAAGAGCACAACCATTTATTACCATGATGTGCCAACTTTTCATTTTTTTGTGGGGTTTTTTGTGTGGTTGAGAAGCCTCGTTGAGATTTTTTGCTAAGTATGAACGGTTTTGGGCCATCATTTTGTAGACAATACAGCAATTCATGTTGAGAATGACAGATACAGGTCCTGCACAGAGGCATTTTGAGCCGTTCGTCCTGCAGAACAATGGTCATGTGACATGATGCTGGTGCTACTGCAGAACGTTGAAGTGAAGCCTCGCTGCAGATGTTCCTGTGTTATCCACCTGGACAGAAGCTACATTTATCAGATGGCACTGGGCATTTGTTTTATTCTAGGTCACCCAAATCCAGTCTCTGCAAACCTTTCTATGCTGTGACAGCTAACAGCTATCACTGGGCTCCTGCAGGAATCACAATACAGCATCACAATTGATAAGCACACAATTATTTATACATATATCCAGTGTTTAGGAAAAAGCAAGATATAATGTTATACAATCATTATATACCACCAGAAAATACAAAGAAATAGATTAGTCTATGTGGAAATTGTTTTTTCTTCACCGTTATTTCTAAGTCTTGACTGGCGCAAAATACAGGGTATCACAGACCACATCTGGCACATCTGTAATGCATCT
This sequence comes from Triplophysa rosa, assembly GCF_024868665.1. Taxonomy (NCBI): domain Eukaryota; kingdom Metazoa; phylum Chordata; class Actinopteri; order Cypriniformes; family Nemacheilidae; genus Triplophysa; species Triplophysa rosa. The sequence continues at coordinate 1,194,071 of NC_079902.1, forward strand.
GCTTGTTTTACACGCTTTGGCCACCAGATGGTATTGTGAGCAAATGAAGCCTCGAGAAATGAACCCTTTTGTGAACCACTTGGGTTCAATGCTTCATGGGGCTTCATCTCGCCACCACTAGCTATAAGTATACTTCTTTTCGATAAGGGTTGGGTTTCTCAGAGAAGAACTCTACACACCTAAACATAAATGAGAACTGACTACACCAGAGAAGCAGAACTAAACCAGGAATATAAATACACAGGTAATTCAACAGGGAACAGGCGGAGCTGATCCTTAAACATGGAAACTAACAAGGGACTAATTAAGATTATACTCCCATGAACAGTGAACACAGCAACACAAGAAACACCAAACCACCAAACAGAACAAAAACATAGAACACAATGACGAAAGTGCTGTGGTCATGTCTTTTATTTCAAATCTTATGTTTTGTAGCGTATGATGTCACTTCCTGTTGTAGTCCTGTCTATGTTTTTTGTAGTTCTTTCTTATCCTGACCTAATTTTGTCCAGGTGTGTCTATGTAACCCTTGACTACTCTGTTTTAATATACCCCTGTGTTTTCCATTGTACAGTAAATGTGTTGTTTCATGGATTGTGGTTGTGTTCCTGTTATCCAGTTGGGATTAAGAGTGGCCACGAACACACTGCCACGAAACACTGCAAAGCTTCGGGAGTGACAACCGCGTTTGTGATGATTGACACACTGGTGTACCCATAGTGACGTTATAGCTGATCACTGCATTGTGCCCCCTCTGTATATTTTTGTGGATCTTCTTAAACATAATGTCATTTTAAAATGCATGCTGTAAAATCAAACACATCAGCGTTTGCACAATATTCAGCATTGATGTTCTATTGTGTTATTTTATTAGACTTCTGTGTGCCTCAGACATTAAGAGTACATTCACAGATGACCTGACAGCTTCTATCTGTTCGGCTGAACACAAAATGTCCTCTGCCGGTCTCTCTGAGCTTCATTTATCTCACTGCGAATGCTTGACTCTAATGCTCCTTTGTTAGAGTCTAAATGGGTCAGCTTAGTTTGAATGTGACAGTATCTTTATTAATCCTTGGAGTTAATCACAAAGTACTTACAATTCCCCATTAATTGGCCTCTTTAATACCCTGACGCAGGATTAATATCACCCTGTTTTATTCACCATGAAAAAAATCATTCTGTGAAATGTTGCTGTTGCAAATGGCACAGAAACAAATATCATGTGTACATGAGTCAAAAATCACTTCTTCAATGCAATTGTTTTCTTCAGGAAAGTAAAAGCACACCTCTTCTAAACGATCTTACGATATCATGCACATCAAACCGTGCATAACTTCATTTTAAGGGTTATTCTGTAGGTTTTTCAAAAGTGGTAGTAAGAGTGATGCTTACCCTAGCAAGTAAATATTGTATCTTGTCTAATACACATTTGTATTTATTGTTTTATGGAAAAGCAGACTGGACAGATTTTTGAAAAGAAGGATTATTACCAGCCAGGGAAACAAGTTCTATATGAGCTAATAAGATTATGCACACGCTCATAAAAAAGGCAACCCATGAGATTCAAACTAGAATTTTCTGAATCATTTATAATCTGAAAGCTAATGAAACATTTAGTGTGGCATATAAATGAGATTTCAGGGACAATTGTTTCCCCCTCCTGCCCACAGGCTTCTTCTCAGTCTATTTATACTATTCGTAAACATATTGCAATATGTGGCACATGAAGAGGATGAAATAGAAAAGGTTTGATTTCAGCTTCTGCAGCAGCGAGCTACTGGACTGCAGTGAATCACGGCCGCTGGCTACAGACAGCTCTTATAGATCAAGACTTTCAAACGAGAACGGCCACAGATTTCATTCGTGGTCTTTACTGTAATTGGAAAAGCGGTCACCGCCGCTCTTTTGCGAGGGAGTGTTTTTCCTCTCAGGGCTTGTAATATCACAGCACAATGCTTTTCAAAAGTTTCATTGAATGCTCGTCATTAGCATGCAAACTGCTCTGAAAGCAGTGAGCGAGGTATGTGACCAGCTGTCAGAAACTACAAGTCTGTTTCTCTTAGCCTCTGCACTATTCTACCGTACATCATTGTATGAGTAGTATTCATGTGAAAAATGTTGATGTTCTCCTCACACAGAGAGAAAGGTTGTCAAGCTATTGGCCATAGCAACTTCTGAAACCTCAGTGAGGAAACTCATTAAGAGAGCATGTGACGTCTGGAAAGAGGAACCTGTGCAGAGCAGCTTACAGTACGTAAGAACATTCTGAGTCTTGCACAGAGAGAATAAATGAATAGGGACAAGTGTGGATAAAAGATGAATCGTACAGTCATGAGGTGTGATAAATGCTAACTCACAATGGCATCTGTGCTTTGGCTTTCTGAATTGGTAACTAACTGGGTCGGTCATGGCATCCATCATTTTCTGATATCCTCCATGGGTAAGGTAGTTTTCCAAGAGCTATAAATGATGATGAAGTTGCTCTATGAATATATACTGTATTTTGAAAATGATGCGTTAAAGCACATCGTGGAGCCTGAACTGTGTCTAAATGATTCTATTTTTTCATCTTCGTCGTAAATTACGAATATACTGTAATTGTCACATTTGGCCTGTCTTTGGCACATCACGACTATTTGGATGCGTCATCTCACCATCATGAACAGCACTGTGGCAGCAGTGGAGTCATTCAGGTTCCTGGGCACCACCATCTCTCAGAACCTGAAGTGGGACAATCACTTTGGCTCCATCGCTAAAAAAGCCCAGCAAAGGTTGTACTTCTTACATCAGCTGAAGAAGTTCAACCTACCACAAACTCTATTAAAACAGTTTTACTCAGCTGTCATAGAGTCTGTCCTCTGCACATCCATCACTGTCTGCTTTGGCTCAGCCACAAAGTCAGACATCAGAAGACTACAGAGGACGGTTCGGACTGCTGAGAAGACCATACTGCAACAGAATTAAACTATTTTGTTGGATTACCATTTAATGTGCATTTTATTCTCTATAAAGTAACATGGTTTTTATGAACGCTGGCTCTTTCTGACACATTCCACAGGACTATTTGGGGCTTACAATGCCCACTTTAGACCTAGAGCAAAACAACAGCACATTTACATTTCTTCAACACACAGGCAGTCTGAGATTCTCTAGAGATGATCTGTGTCTGATGTGATTGAGACCTTGTCCAAAACAGTTTTTCTTTTGAAAACATTCTTCGTCCACACTGTTCAACTGTTTTTCAAGTGCTGCCCATCCACACTGAAAAGTCCTAAATACACTCACATCCATTTCAATGCTTTAACCTGTGTCCTTTCTGTCAGATGTTCATTTACTTTGTCTTATAATAATATTGTGGAAATGTAAAGGAAAGGCTTTTTTTAATGGATGGTCAATGAGGTAGGGATGTTGCTGCAGGTAACACAACACTAAAGGCCATTGCACATTGAGTCCGAAATTTGCGTCCGATATTTCCGCACATTAAAAAATAAATACGACCTCACGTTGTGTCAATCACATTTACACACTGCCTCCGATATTTTCTGACTGGGTTCGATTTTCTGCGTTTTTCGCATCCGTAGCAAGCATTTTGAGAGGCGTTTTGATATTCAGAGACACTGTACAAACGAGCGACCAAATACAAAAAATAAACGCATACAAAAATTTCGGACTGTATGTGCAAAGACCTTAAGTTGCAAAAGTGAAAATGTATCCTCACAATATATTTAATTATTCTATCTCCTAAACTGAAATCTACAGTATTCACGAACTGACATTAACGCTATCAAACTGGAGAGCAGTCAAAACAACTGTCACATGACGAAAAGTACGTTTTTGAAAGCCTTTCTGTGTATAGGAACCAGGATATCATCACTACCAACAATTTACACTCACTGTGCAAAACACCCCTTAACTGTGCTAAATCCCACATAGACACACACAGTCTTTTGTGACTTTATTATATCAACTGCTATTACCTTTTGTTTGTGCATTTAAATAAAAAAAGGACACAAAAACAACAAAGTTAGGAATCTCTGCCTAACTATGTAGTGAAGAGTGAATACAAATAGTTTGATGAAACGGGTTGTGTGAGTTTCATTACACTTTTTTGCCACAATGTTTTTTTTAGCTTCTAGATTGAACTCTAATGCGACATTTCTAAAGGGGTTTGTCCACAGTGACAGAATACTGAAGCATGATGTAATCGGACAATCCGTTTTTGTCATTGTTACTTGTGAAAGTATAGTGTCATTTCAGTTACAGTTATTCATTACAGGACTATTCAGAATGTTCTCTTCAGAATTCCTTGTGTACGTTCAGATTTCCCTTTAAGTTTTAAAATATTAAATGGCAAAATAGAGAGTGAGAATCAAAATACCCAACAATATGTCCAGATGACCGGATCAAAACGTTTTTAGACTCTTCTTAAGAGAGGTATAGGGTGTGTGACTTTCATCTGATTTCAGTAGGTAATTGGGTTTTATAGACAGTTCATAATGTTGATTGGCCATCATAATAGTTTCTCTTCTAAAGTCACATTTGATCACTCTGCGAGTTTCTGTGAGATCCCTATCACTGTGAATCATTGCTACAGCGGTGTGTTGTCTGACCGTATCGTCTTGTGCCTGTGGTCTCCCATGGTTTTACAATAGGTTAAGATTTGAAAATTGTCCCAGGATGAAACATTTCTGATAATTTAAATGAATTTGGGATTTTTGTGATTTATCGAGTGACTGTTCTCTTATGCATCTTTTTCTCTGTGGTTTTCTATGTTCATCTTCAAGTGATGTCAAGTGATGGAAATGCATCTTGCGAAGTACAGCAGGTGTCTGGTGTCTCATTCTTCGGCACTTGACAGACCAGTCAATGCTTTTAATCAACTGATTGGAAGCCAAAGTAAATATCATTTCACACAGAGACAGGTGAGGGGAATTGCTTCACCAACAAATGACTCCGGCAGCTTCATTCTGGAGCTTTACTCGGCATTAGTCCACCTTTACTAGCCCCTCTCAAATATGAGTTTAACCTTATTGCTCCATGATTGACAGGCCAGCTGAAGAAATTCTCTTCATATTATGAAGAACGTTGGTAACAGAACAATGGCAGAACCCATTCACTTATAGACATAAAACCAGTGCAAGTGAATGGTTTGGTTATCAGCATTCTTTGAAACATCTTCTTTTGTATTCTGCAGAAGAAAGAAAGCTTTGAAATGTAAGGAAATGAGAGAATTTTCATTTTGGGGTGAACTATCCCTTTAAAGCGTATAAATACACCTATAGTTCAGACAAAAGGGGAAAATTGTCCAAAAGAATAAATTTATCTAGCATTGGAAACATACACGGAGAGATTTTGCTTGTGTAGCCATAGAAGCCTCGTAAAGCTTGCGAAGCAGGACAGACAGAGATACCAGTTCTGTTCCATCTCTAAATGCAGGTCATTCGTTGGAGCTGAGAGAGATTGGTACGAATCCCTGGAAGCATAGACACATGTGTTGTAACCAGCACTGGTAAAGTGCCTGACTCCCACAACATCATGCCTCCCATTGCTCCATTCCCATGATTCCCTTCAGTCTTAGTTCAGAGCAATACCTTCACTTATCAGAGTGCCATTAATCTCTGGAGGGAACAGATGATGTTATGGCTGTAGTGAGAAGAGATCGCTGAACTCCAGGGGATCAGAATTGAGAGCCCTGCAAGACCAGGTGACAACTAGAGTTGGGAATCAAAAATTGGAATCGTTTGGGAATCGGAATCGAAAGCCTAGGAATCGGATTGAAATCGAAAGGAAGAGGAATTGGATACTTGAAATACAAGTTTAAATTCCTCTTATCAATTCCTCTGTGCATATTTTCAGAAATGTGCATGTGTTAGCTTGTGATAAAACACAGGAACCACAATTTGACCATAGTTTCATTATAGTAACTACACTTTAACCATGATGTAGTTAATTTACGATTAGCCTTAGCCAACACATTTAAATTTGACTTGATGTCAGGCGCTCTGGCTCCCTGTAAACATTTGACTATGGTGGCTGGTGCCTCTATGTTAACGTTCCGAACAATAGAATCACCGATAACTAGGGCACTTTTAGCAGGTTTTTCAGTCGGTGCGTCACTGAGCGGGGCAAACCTGTTCGAGACTATAATCGGAACGGTTGAGTGATGTTTTGTCCTGCGACTACGCTGTCTCACAGTCACGAAGTTTCCCAGCTGCGGGGGATTTTCAACTGAAACCGAGCTGTGTGCGCTAACGTTGCTCGCATCCAAAGTGTTTTCTATCGTCGTTAAACTCTTACTATCCTCAGATAAAGATTGGATGCGAGACTTTAATTCTATCTCTGTCAGCATAACTATTTCCCTGCATTTATCGCATATAAAATCCTCGCAGCTGACAGAGAAGGCTAAGCTAAACATATGACATGAGGAGCAAGTAACAATAATAGGACTAGAAGCCATAACTCACCGGGTTTGAAGTGCAATTCCAACTTACCAAGGTTGCTCGATGAATCGTAGTATACTCGCTTAAAAAGAGAAACAGTTAGCACACAAGACAGACTAGAGGCAAGATGATATTCCACAGTGTAAACAGAAAGCAAGCTAACACGCTATTGCTATGCTAACGGCGTTAAGTTAACTATCAATTTTGGTTTAGAATCTTCAAGTAAATAACAAGAACAGGGTTATCTGTTAACTAACTTATCAGGATAAGTTAGCAATGACAATGATAAGTAATGATAATAAAATACACTAATATTTGATCGAAGTGTAAGTGCAGTGATACAAACAAACCGCCAGCAGCGATGCAGACAGGAACCGGAAGCAAAACGGAAGCTTCCAGTTGTATGTTCATACAATGGAAGTCAATGGGGTTCAGTGTTGTTTGGTTATCAACATTCTACAAAACATCTTCTTCTGTTTTATGCAGACTAAAGAAAGTCATACAGGTTTGGCAACTTTTGTCTCACTGCCTGATATCATAGAAAATGACATCTTCCCTGGCAACATCCCTGAATTGGAGAAGGCAGAGAACACTTCGAGGAGGTCAGCTGTTTTGGGGAGGTTGTTGGTGATGATGACATTTTTGTTGTGTCACATTCTTCAATTACACCTAATGCTTTTGAATGTAATTTTCTCCACAATGACAAAAATCTTTGTAGTTTCCTGTGTGATTGTGTATCATCAATGTTACCGGTAGTCAGCTCCATGGTGAACGAGCCCCTGTGCATCTGCAAGAAGTTTTTTGGCCATTAATGTGCAAGTAATGTACAATCTTGTGGGGATCTTTACTTACATTGTGGCAGAAAACGTCTTGGTTACGGATGTAACCTCAGTTCCCTGATGGAGGGAACGAGACATTGTGTCGAGCCGACAGATGGGGTTCGTCCTTGAGAACCAATTGCTTCCGACTACTTAGAAAAGGCCAATGAAATTGGCAAATGAAATTTGCATGCTGGACTCCGCCCCCGGATATCCGGGTATAAAAGGGAGACGGTGTGCCTCATTCATTCTCGTTTGTTCTGAGGAGCCTGAGACCTCTCACAACTGCTGCAGCGGGCAGCACGTGTTGTGGCAAAAAGGACACAATGTCTCGTTCCCTCCATCAGGGAACTGAGGTTACATCCGTAACCAAGACGTTCCCTTTCTTTCGGTCTCTCGACGTTGTGTCGAGCCGACAGATGGGGTTCCTATGGAAAATGCCACAACACTGTGCCCTGTCACAATCTCTAGTGAAGCGGTGACTGGCCTGGGCGTGTCAGCCGTGAGCACTACCGCGAAATTTTAACCTACCAGTGGGTAGGTAGGGGGTCCCAGAGCTTTTCTTGAAAGGTGGGAAGGCCCCTGCCTTCGGCCTCACAGGCGGCGGCCTTGTTTCTCTAACAGCGAGAAGCCGCCCGGTACCGTAAGGCCACTGGGTAAGCGCTACTTCCTCAAATGGGGGATTCGCTACAGAGACCACTTCCTACTGCAGGGAGGAGTTTAGTGGAGATACCAACATGGTCTCACCGTTAGGGGAGAACTCATGGGAGGAAAGTGCGGACTGAAGGAGTTAACCGCAAGGTGGAGGTCCACCTAGGGAAGGTCATGGGTTACCAAGGTGGAAACCAATCATGAGGATACATCAGACGGAACCGCCCTGCTGGGGGGTTACAACGTCCGGTAGCACTAGGTCCGGTTAGAGCTATGTTGTGGATAACTCAGTTGTACCCGGCCTAAGGGGCAGGGCTGCTCTGCCCAGCCCGCCCGCAGGAAGTGCTTGCTTAGTGATAGATGGAGTGCCTGTTCTTCACCCAGTGGGGGAAGAAGGGAGGCTAGTTTAGTACGCCGACTCCCCTAGAAGAAAGGGGGGAAGGTACTGTCATAGGCGTACACCCTACCGACTGCCGGTCTTGCCTGATGCCTGCAAGACTCGAGCTGATACCGGTTTTACGTGGAGGCTGTAGGACCTCGCGAAGGTGAGGGGTGTAGCCCAACCCGCAGCTCTGCAGATGTCTGCCAGAGAGGCGCCTTGAGCCAGTGCCCACGAGGAGGCTATACTCCGTGTGGAGAGAGCTCTCACCCAGTGGGCGCGGGCGAACTTCGGACAGGTACGCCGTAGTGACTGCGTCCATGATCCAGTGCGCCAATCTCTGTTTGAGACAGCCCTCCCTGCTGATCTCCAAAACAGACAAAGAGCTGCTCAGAGTTCCTGCGGCTCTGCGTGCGGTCCAAGCAGAGGCGTAATGCGCGTAATGGACACAACACGGGTCTTCCTCCCCGGTGGGGAGCGCCTGTAAGTTCACCACCTGGTGTCTGGGGGGAGTGGTGGGAACTTTGGGCACGTAGCCGGGACGGGGTCTCAGGATAGCGTGAGAATCACCGGGCCTGAGTTCTAGGCAATCTGTGGACAGGGAGAATGCTTGTAGGTCCCGCTACCCTCTTGAGCGCCATCCAGAGAGCCGTCTTCATCGTGAGGAGAGAAAGAGCGGCATCTCCGAGGGGCTCCAGGACCGCATCAAGGTCGCAAGAGGGTACGGAGCACGGGTGAGGCGCTAGCCTTCCCGCGCCCCTTAAGAACCAAATGATCAGGTTGTGCTGTCCTAGAGACTTACCAGCAACTGAGTCGTGATGAGCGGCAATAGCGGCTACATACACGTTCAGTGTGGAAGGGGAGAGATTACTCTCGAGTCTCTGGAAGGACAGCATGTTCCCGATTGAGCAACTCCGCGGGTCTTCTCTTCGAGAAGAGCACCAGGATGAGAAGAGGCACCACTTACAGGCGTATATAGCCGCCTAGTGGCCAGGGCCCTAGCCTGAGTGATGGTCTTAACCGCCACAGGGGGTAGGCCACTCAGGATCTCCTCGTTCCGTCCAGGGGCCAGACATGGAGGTTCCAGAGGTCTGGCCTGGGATGCCATAACATGCCCTTCCCCTGGGAAAGCAGGTCCTTCGTCAGGGGAATCGGCCAGGGGGGAGCTGTCGTCAAGAGCATTAGCTCTGAGAACCAAGTCCGGTTGGGCCAGTATGGCGCAACTAGTACACTTGATGCTCCTCTTCCCTGACCTTGCACAGAGTCTGTGCAATGAGGCTCACTGGGGGGAAGGTGTACTTCCGCTGTGCGCTAGAGCATCCGTGCCGAGGGGGGCCTCAGATGGGAGTACCCTAGCGGGCAATGGGTGGTGTCCAGGGAGGCGAACAGGTCTTCCTGAGCCCGCCCGAACTGTACCCAATGAGCTGGACAGCGCGGGGGTGGAGTCGCCACTCTCTGCGAGGCGTCAACTGACGAGAGAGCGCATCGGCTGTCTGGTTCAGGTCGACTGGGATATGTGTGCCTGTTGCACACGGCACCCCAACCCTGCAGGGAGGCGCGCCTCGTGACCTGCCCGAGAGGGACCCAAGTCTGTAGAAAGGTCATTGAAGACCAAGGGGTTAAGTTGCGTCGGCAGAGAGGCGTAATCACCATCCGCCTGCTGCCGGTGTGCCACACTCTTTGAGTTGAGTTCCATACCAAGAAAGAGGATTCTCTGCACAGGGGAGAGCTTGCTCTTTTCTCAGTTGACCTGTGGTCCCAATCGATCTAGGTGCCGAAGCACTAGGTCCCTGTGTGTACACAACAGATCTTGCGAGTGTGTCAAATGAGCCAGTCGTCGAGATAGTTTAGTACCCGCACACCTCTCTCCCTGAGGGGAGTGAGGGCGGCTTCCACGATCTTCGTGAAGACTCGTGGGGACAGGGACAGACCGAAAGGGAGGACTCTGTACTAATATGCCCGACCCTCGAAAGCGAACTGTAGGAACGGGCGATGACGAGGGAGAATTGAGACATGAAAGTAAGCGTCCTTCAGGTCGATTGCCATGAACCAATCTTGACATCTGATAGATGCCAGGATGCGCTTCTGCGTGAGCATCCTGAACGGCAGCTTGAGTAGGTGTCTGTTCAGGGTACGCAGATCTAGCAACCCCCTTTTTGGGGACGATGAAGTACGGGCTGTAAAACCCATTGAACATCTCGGTTAGAGGGACGAGCATGATCGCTTTCTCCAGAGGGGTGGCGACCTCGGCCTGAAGCACGGGAGCATCCTTGCCTCTGACTGAGGTTGAGAGGATGCCCCAAAACTTGGGCGGGCGTCTGGGGAGTTGGACCGTGTAGCCGAGACGGACCGTATCCCGTAGTCACCGTGACGGTTTGGGAAGCACTGTCAAACTCCCAGGGACCGAGAAAGGGAGGCTAGGGGTACTTTCTGCTTCATCGACCTCCCGGGGGGTGGTTCGATGGCTGGCAGTGTGGATCCTTTGCCGTGGGGGCCCCCCGGAGAGGAGATCGGCTCTGCTGTTTTACCTGCCTGGCGATGATGTAGCACAAGGCACCATCAATTGAGAGTGCTTAGGCTGATGATTATCCTTGACATTGGGTCTCGCCGTCACGCAACGTCAAATTGCCGAACACCGTCGTGTAGAGGGTGAGAGCGGCTGTGATAAACACCCAGAGAGAGAGAAAAACTCGTAGAAGTGGGCTGTTGGGACGGGCAGGAACCGTCCCGGATCGACCAACCAGCGATGGAATGGCTGGGGTCGGGCCCGAAGGTATTCTCGATCTCCCTGGGGGCTTCCGCCACGGCTGCTAACGGGGTGGTGGTCTCCTCTTCGATGTCTTCTTCTGGGGGGGGCCGAAACCGGAAGGCGTCGAAGAGGACCAGGGCTTCTGGGAAGCAGACTGTGCACGGGATCTTGACGGCCAGAGGGCGGCCGAATCGCGGCGGGTGAGGATATGCTTGACATCCTCTGTCTGCTTCTTTACTGTAGAGAACTGCGGCTTGACAGTATCACCAAACAGCCCCCCCTTGCGAGATGGGTACGTCAAGAAAGCGGACTTTCTCAACATTACTCATCTGTGCAAGGTTCAGCCAGAGGTGTCTCTCCTGGACCACAAGTCTGGACATCGCTTGACCCAGGGCCCGCGCGGTCATCTTGGTCGCCCGTAGAGCGAGGTTGGTGACGGCGCGGAGCTCCTGCATAAGCGCTGGGTCGGTCTTACCCTCGTGGAGCTCTCTCAACACCTTGGCCTGATCGACCTGCAGGATGGCCATAGCGTGGAGAGAGGGGACAGCTTGGCCCGCAGCAGAGTAAGCTCCCGATACCTAAAATGCCGAAAAACCTACATGCTTTGGACGGGAGTCTAGGTCGAGCCCCTGGGGGACATCGACGTATCCTCTAGCTGCCCCACCATCGAAGGAAGAAAGGGTGATGGAACTAGTTGACATGCACATGCCGAAAGGGGGCATTCCAGGTCGTACTAATTTCCTCATGCAGCACTGAGGGCGAGTGCGGCTTGGAGCCGCTCTCAATCCCGAGGTACCATGTATCCAGCTGCGAGCGTTGGGAGAGGCAGTGCGGTGAACTGCAACCCAATGCCGGCGGCCCGGGAAAGCATGGCTGACATTTCGACGTCCGCTTCTTCCTGGGCTCGACCCCCCGAGGGAGGGAGCTCCGAGAAATCGCCGGAGTCCGATGCCAGTAAGTCACCTTCCGATGCTGCAACGGACATCTCATCATCACATACCATTTCTGAATACGAGGTGGGACCGTCTCATGTTGAACGGTCAGACGAGCAAGACGATGTGCGAACGGTTCGCGAGCCAGTGGCTGACGGATTAGCGCTCACAGTAATCCTCATATCACCCTCGCTGCTCGCCGTAGCGGGCGGCAGGGCCATAGCCACTGCTGTCACGGAACGGGAAGCAGACAAGGTGGTGGCTGAGTCCCGTGGGAACACAGCCACCTGTGACGCAACGTGCGGGCAGGACGTATCCACAAGGGCTGCCCCAGCGTACTGGAAGCAGACCTCGTGTCCGTCCCCCTCCTCGATGAGTGTGTTGCACCCACGCGAACAGCGGGACATGCCACACTGGAGAAATTTGCTCTTTTAGAGAAAAAAATCGAACACTTCTGGAACCACCGAGATGTCCAGGGGAAGTCACCGCAGGAAGGGCGGAGTCCGGCATGAAAATTTCATTCGCCAATTTCATTGGCCTTTTCTAAGTAGTCGGAAGCGATTGGTTCTCAAGGACGAACCCCATCTATCGGCTCGAGTACAACGTCGAGAGACCGACAGAAAGGGAACCTTCTTACATACATGCAGTAAACCGCCACCGTCATGAAGCGGAGGTTAGAAAGAACACAGTCCTGTCGCTGCTGATCCTCGAAACCTACTGCAAATGATCTGTCTGAGGCAGAAGTCTGAGAAGACATTTTTTTGGCCTTTGTTTTGTTTATTTCTTGCAAACATGAATTGATATAATGATGAATTTAATAAAAACGTCGACCAGCCCAAACTGTAGGCAGTGAGCTTTTATTCATGAAACGTCAGGCACATGATGACCTCGGCAAACCTGCGTGTCATCATCCAGGACTTCATTTAGAAAATTAAAACATTAAACTCAATTAAAAATGTGCCATGCAAGGACTGTAATTCAAAATGCATGCATGCTTGATATTAAACACCCATCAGGGCTCCTCATAGAACTGAAATATTATTTTTATGGTTGAAGGACGTTCCGTTTAGGGGGATTAATGGTAATAAAATGTAAAACAGACTCATTGTCTTGAGCGATGATGCAGAGGTAAATGTTTGAGAACTTGGGTGTTTCTTACAAGCATCAGAAAGGGGTTTGATATTCTTAGACCTTACCAAAAGGGAAAGCTCATTTCACTCACTCCAGGTTTGATTAAACCGCACAGATACCCAATGCATTATCCAAGAAACCCAGCAAGACATAACCTTCTGCAACTGGGCTGCTTTTAATTCCTGCTCGTCTGATCATGAAAGAAAAATCTAATCTCTAAATCAGGTGAAGTCATCCAGGTTACTATGACAATCCCAGAGGAAACATGTAACAATAACATTTATTCAAATCATCTCTGCCATATACATCTTCTCCTCTAGACAGAGTCAAGTTTGAGGCTGCTGGTTTAATATTCACATTTCTGTACATGTCTCTCCTTAGATTTTGCTCTCATACACCCTGAGTTGGTTTTCACATTGGTTCACTGGTGATATGATCCAGTCATCACCCAATACAGACTGCTGTTTACAACTGCCATTTACAGTTCATGTGTCTCTAATGCTCTTCATGTGATCACTTGAGGATGAATTTTAAGCAGTACTACATAGTTAATATTCAGTTCATGATCACAAAGGTTTGTTTACTGGGGAAAAGCACAGCTTCCTTTTCGTCTAGCCACCTTCATGAGGTGTGTGGATATAGCTCTGGCTCTTCTGAGACTCCAGGGTATCCGCATAGTAAATTCTATCAATGTTTACAGCACAGCATCAAGATGTCTTGTTTGTTGATATGAGGTGTTAAGGGCTGAGACTGAATTTCAAGAAGAGTTAGCCTTTGGCACTGCAAAGAACCACTTTTCTGGTGGGGATTGACTACATTTTTTACTACAATGCGTACTCTGTTGTCTCCTGCTTGTGTGAGGTTGATTCTTGCTGCTGTGTGCGGCATTTTACCACAACTAGAAAGTGTTGATTGTTTGAATAGCCTTAGCCGCACAAACTTCTGATTTTAAATGACTTCCAGAAAACATTTAAAACTGCCAAATGCTTATACAGAGACAAACAGTGTTAGGGAGTAGTTAACTACAGTTAGCGACAATACTAGCTTTACTATGGCAGTCCGGGTGATGGGGAGAGTGCCCTCTTGTGGATCTGCAGGGCACTCCAACTGGTGATCATGACACATCCCCAACACTAGAGACAAAATTGAAGGACAATTTAACACAAACAAGTGGCAGGGAATTAATACCATTACAGACTTTTTAGGGACTAGCACCATAGCACCAGCTAAGTTTGTTAAGAATCTCCAGTGTCTTGGCCTAAACAGATCTCTAAAGAGCAGGTTCCTGGACTTCATGTCAGGTTCAACTGGACAACATAATCTCCTCCCCACCATCAGCGCTGGTGCTCCCCAGGGCTGTGTTGTTAGCCCACTCCTGTACTCCTGTAGTGCGATCTGCTCGCCACACTGTTGTCCCTCAAGGAAACCCACAAGTGGGTGTGGGGAAAACCTGGAGGATCATTAGTGGCTCCAGTCACCCGAGCCATGGACTGTTTACTCTACTGCCCTCAGCCAGACGATACCACAGCATCCGGTCTCGCACAAGCAGACTGAGGGACAGCTTTTCCCCTCAGGCTATAAGACTATTCAACACCTAAAACAGACTCAAATATACTGTACATCCCTATGCAATGTACCACACTTTAACCTAACTATCACTTCTATTCATTGAACCTAAAGCGGTCACTATCTCCGGACACAATAAGCAACTATATTTATTGGGCATATCATTCTGTATAAATATTGTGTATAATTCTTACTCTGTAAACTGTGCACTGTGTTTCAAATCTCTATTGTAACGTAATGCTTTTTTTTCTGGGTTACAAATAATAATAATAATACGTTTTATTTATATAGCGCCTTTCCAGGGCTCAAGGACGCTTTACAAATGAGGCAAACAGTAGTACAAATAGAACAGAACACAGACATCAAGTAAATAAAAATAAAATTGCATAATTTGGGAGCAATAATACAAAATGATCTACCCCCATGGAGGAGAGACGATACCAAGGGACAGAGAGGAGACTGGATTCAGAAGACCGAAGTGAGCGAGACGGAGTATAAGGGAGGAGCAAGTCACTGAGATATCAAGGAGCCAAACCATGCAGACATTTAAAAGTTAGCAGGAGAATTTTAAATTTGATACGATATGCCACTGGTAGCCAATGCAGATCGGCCAAAGTAGGGTTGATATGGGCAGAACGTTTAGTGCGGGTGAGTATCCGTGAAGCAGAGTTTTGAATGTACTGCAATTTGGCAATGGAGGTGGCGGGTAGTCCAATGAAAAGATCATTACAGTAATCAAGGCGTGATGAAACAAAAGCATGTATAACCATGTCTGCATCTTTTAAACTAATGAATGATTGAAGCTGGGCAATACGATGTAGATGGTAAAATGCTGATTTAGAAATGGAGTTGATATGAGACTGAAAGTAGATGGAGGAATCGAAAATGATACCAAGGTTTTTCACAGTAACTGATGGAGTGAGAAGAGTACCAGTGATGTTACAGACACAGTAAGAAGGCATTTTGGAAGTAAGGGACGGGGTACCAATAATAATTATCTCTGTCTTCTCCATATTGAGTTTAAGAAAATAAGAGTTGAGCCATGCTTTTATTTCATCCACACAATCAGAGATTTTTCCAACTTGGTGGACAAATGATGGCCTACAAGTTGTATAAATCTGAATATCATCCGCATAAAAATGATGTAAAATCTGACCCAGTGGTAATATGTATATGATAAATAATAATGGCCTCAGCACAGACCCCTGGGGGACTCCTTGCTTCAGGGGGGAAGTGGGAGATCTAGAGTTCTGCACTGAGATGTAAAATTGTCAACCATGGAGATAAGAAGAGAACCAGGAGAGAGCAGTCCCAGAAATACCCATATCAGAGAGACGGGAGATACGTATCTGGTGAGAGATTGTATCAAAGGCAGAGCTAAGATCAAGTAGCAGAAGTAAAGATAGAGAACCAGTGTCACAAGAAATTAATCAATCGTTTATAACCTTTATAAGGGCAGTTTCAGTACTGTGAAATGGGCGAAACCCAGACTGGAAAGGGTCGAACACATTATTTAGCATCAGGAAAGACCGAAGCTGTGAAGCAGCAGTACTTTCCAGTATTTTAGCAATGGATGGCAGATTTGAAAATGGATGATAACTAGATAAGACAGTGGGATCAAGATTAGTTTTTTTGAGTACAGGGGTGACCACAGCCATTTTAAGAGGGTCTGGAAATGAGGCAATAGCGAGAGAAGCATTGATGAGATGAGAAATAGGTGCAGAAATGATAGAGTGACATTGCTTCAGAAGAGAAAAAGGATCAGGGTCTAGCTGACAGGTGGAGGAGCTTGTTTTTAATAAGAGCTCCATAGTGGAGGCTGAAGTAGTAGGAGAAAAACATGACAAGGAGTGACCAGAGACATTCGGCTCAAACCTGAACTTTGCTGACTTGCTGGGCAAGTCCTGGTGGACGGCAGATGTCTTATCCAGAATATAATTTAGGAAGGAGCTACAAAAATCCACAACTTCACGAGACGATGGTTTACTGAGGTTATTAATCCAGTTAAATAATGTTTTCGGCCTGTTACTAGATGTGTTAATCATGGCTGAGATGTATTTTTTGAGATCCTCTTGAAAAGCCAAATGATGAGCAGTAAGGCCAGTTTTCCTATAAAGACGCTCAAGCTGTCGACCAGATGCCTTGATGATATGAAGTTCAGGAGTAAACCAGGAAGAAGTGTGAGTGGCGGGGACAGTCCTAATCTTACCAGGAGCATGCTCAGATATAGTGTCAGAGATAATAGAGTGATATTTGGATAATATTAAAGAAGGACTAGATAAATCAAAAACATCAGAGAGGTTGGATACCCTTCATCCACCGGCAGCTGTGCCTCAGAGATGTACATCGCAGGGCATGCCAATCTGGGAGCAGACATGCTGTTGAAGCAGAGGCTGAGGCACAGGAATGAACTCTCCATCCACAAGTGGTTTAGTCTTTATGGCAAGTGGTAGGTCCTAGATGACCCACTGTCCCCTCTGGTTCAGCCTCACTCTTCCAGCACCCCTGGGGGTAAGCGCGATTGTGCAGACATGATGCAGACATGACAAAGGCTTTCGACTGTACGCTTGTCCTTCAATAGTTCTGGTCCCAGGACTCCTAGCGCCGGTTCACCTGTTACTATTGGGTCCATTCTGGCCAGCCCGAGTATAGTTCTTAGATCTGATATCTTTCCTGGATGGCACTCTCTTACAGTAGGATTAGACCCTGCTACCCTGAAGATATTTGTGTCAGCCATTTCTTCTAGTCATACACTTCCTGAACATTGTACTTCAGGAAAGGCTGCATTCACTGTGCCCAGTTAGGGCCCTGAGGGTCTATGTCTGCTGTCCAGATCAGTGGCGTGGGATCTCTCTACTCTCATATGCCTTTGATGTTATTTGTGCCAGGGTTACACAGCGTCGTCCCCAGAAGAAGGAGCCCTCTAAGATTTCAGTGGCGTGCATTATTTTGTCACATGGCTTTAAGCTTGTTTAAAAAATGGGGATGATTTTACACATGTTCAGACAATGGGCACATCTGATGTGCTTCCCTACTGTGTCAATGCCTGGGAACCAGGTTACATACAAAAAACAGATAAACGTTTTCCCAGCTTCAGATATCTGAATTTCACCAATTAAGTAATGAGAAATAGCAACATAAGAATGCTACAATTTTCCCAATTTTCAAATTCTATGATCTCAATGAGTGGCAGCGTGAGTTTGAAGAGAAGTAGAGAGAAGAATTGGGACTCATCTAAATGTTGATATGGTGGTTAATATTAGAGATGGCAAACAATCTCTAATCATGTTTTTGACAAAGCTGTATATGCTAAATAATATTTAATACTTGTTATACAGCCTGTGATTTTGTTTACCCCCAAAATCTTTTTAATGCCTTAACTATTAAACATATGCAAACATGTACTTGTAGTTGATATTCAGGTATGACTCCAATCTTGGTTAAGGACATTTAAATGGAAAACGAATGGTTATTTCAGTACTTCAGCACTTTTATTAACGGAACTCCTTGATTCACTTTTATTAATACAGCCGATGCTTTTATCAATTCTATTGTATTGAATCCATCCAGCTGGATCTCATCTGCTTTTGTGTTCTGAAGAAGAGTATCATACAGGTTTGGAGAGACTTCAGGGTTAAGAAATGATCATTTTTGGTAGAACTAATCCTTTAATCTGATTTTCTGGGTGAATTTTTGCTTTAATACCAAGAGTGAACAGGAACGTTGTCTTTGGAAAGTTTCGGTCCTCTGCTTCCCTTAGGCACCTTCTCTCATCCCTCTCAGCATTTTAAAATGCTCGCTCACGCCTCCATGTTGCTGAAAATGCATTATGGAGAGCGATTGTCAGCAGGAACGCACAGAACGCACAGTGCAAACCTGTGATTTGATCTACCTTCAGAGCACATCATCAGTAAAGGTGATTGTGTTTACTTGCACAATGTCAGTGAAAACCAGCTAAACCATTTCTTATGACCAGTCTGTGTACAACAGCACAGCAAAATTGCCAGTGTTAATATAACTCAAATTAACTCTCACAGTGTATATATAATCCACACTTCGATGGTGTGGATTATATATACACTGTGAGTGTTAATTTGACCTTTTTTAACAATGTGGATTATATATACACTGTGAGTGTTAATTTGACTTTTTTTAACAATGTGGATTATATATACACTGTGAGTGTTAATTTGACCTTTTTTAACACTGGCGATTTTGCTGTGAGGACTATGGAGGACTAAACCTGCAAAAATTATAAATAAATAAATGTATAAATAAATAAATAAATATATAAACGAATAAATGTAATAATATGAAAATAAATAAAGGAATGAATGGTTTGATAAAACAACATAATTCGTTTTAGCTATTATTGATCTTAGCTTTACCTTTCCTTTTCATTTTTTAAATTGATTTATTATTTTTTGTGTCCATTTTTTAATTATTTTTAATTATTATTATTTTTTATTTTTAGATTATTTTATTTATCATTTCCTTTTATTTTTACATTTATTTATTAATACGTTTATTTATTTTTATATTTATTTAATATCGCATGTATTTATTTCCACTTTTATTTATTTATTCTTGAATTTATTCTTACTTTTCTGTGTCTTGTATGATAATTAGATGGGTTGGTCTTGCCTACTATTGGTTCAGCGTAGATTGAAGCGTTTGATCGATTACTCTCTGATCGTTTTCTTCGTGTATAACGTTAAGTAACTATGGCGGGCGCACAATTAGCTAGAGAGTTACAGCATTTAGCCAATGAAGTCGATAACCACGCATCAAATGACTATGTGTCATTCAGATTAGATTAGCACTTATTGATGATTTATTACAGAATGACGGCGAGACTAGCTGGAGACAAACCACAGATGCAGAAAATGCCACTTTATGTAGGCTATGTATGAAATGCGCATAGCGTTTTAAAGCTATTTCATGCATAAAAGTTGGAAATGCTCTACATTTTCAAGTGTAACTCTCCCCATTTCCAGCCCTGTATATACATGAACATGCTTTTCAATTGGTAGTGATGCTCAAATGCCATTTTCTGACATCATAAAACATGTCTCCTGCAGAACTATACAATAACTAAGACTCATTAACTACTCACTAACAGTTGCTGAAAAAATATTTATGCCAATTAACTGGTTATATATTGTCTTGAAAATACAATTTTAACTAGTTTTGTTTACTTTTAGTAAACTTAATTATTTTATATCCCCAAACTGAAGACCAAATGTTGTGTTCATGAAGATTTTTCATAGTATCATATCAATAAACAAATCTAATGCATATCTACCCTGTTTTATTTATTTGAAAGGAAAGAAATACACCTCCTATTCACTGCATCACTAGCCTGCTTACCTCACAAACATATCTGACATATCTCATCTTGTTGCTATGAGTCTGGTGGACAAGGGCTGAAGAGTTGTGTTTACATTATTGACTCTTAATAAATTCCTGGTAACCCGTTAGAAATGAAGTGTTATCACACTGTCCTTATTGAATTACTTGCAATCTGGAACAGTATTAGGTTACACTTTATATTAAGGTACATAAATTCATCAATAACTACTTGCTTATTAACATGCATATTGGTTGTATATTAGTATGTATAAAGCACATATTAATGGCTTATTCTGCATTGCCTTATTCTACATATCTTATACCCAATACCTAAAAAAATAGAACCTAAAAACTACCTTTTAAGCAGTAATTAGGAGTTTATTGAGGCAAAAGTTGTATTAATAGTAAATAGTGAGAATTGGTCCCTATTATAAAGTGTGACCCAGTATTATAAAGTGAAAACCATGGTAACTTATTAGAAATTACTCAAGTCTTACCACATAAGTATTAAAGTGATTCGCCCTAGAATTCAAATTTGTTGTTTATTTGAATGAGGCATTAATATAGCACTTTTCTGTGTATTGCTGTACACCCAAAGCGCTTTACAATCATATGAGGGGGGTCTCTCCTCAACCACCACCAGTGTGCAGCATGTACATCTGAGATGTAGGTGACATTTTTTGAACAATAAAGAAAATTTTTAGGCAAATCTGCAGACCTCTGTGCTTCATATAATAGATGTAAATGTGTTCAAGAGTTCTAAAAGCACATATATTCAACACAAGCGTGATCCCGCGGCTCCTGGTGACATACTAGGGAATTTAAGCAACAGCTATGAATGGAACGGCGACCGGAAGTAGGAGGTTAAACTGCCGTAGCCACGAACGTGCAAATCACTAAGCAAATCGAACGTCTACGTCAGCTCTCATGAAGTGTTGTTTCCAACAGCAGACAAACATATTGACAAATGGAAAATCGTTAGCATTAGCTTGTGTTTAAAACATATCAACACAGATTACATTTAACGACTTATTATAGAATGATATACTAGGGATGTAACAATGTTATCAATATCGTGTTATTGCATTATCAAAATTGTCTTAATATTATGGTGGTCACTTGAATGCATGAAACAATAGGTCTTCCGGGCCTAACATAGAGTATGTTAGAAAAAATAATAGATCTTACCTTTGGCAAGGTCCATCTGGTGCAATGATTTTATTTGATAAAAGGGATTTTTAGGTCATCTGACCAATCTCATTGTCATGAACGTGGTGAGACATGGACAGAGGACCCAGGTGCAGACAGCAGGTAAGGGGGGAACAAGATATTTAATCACAACAAATACAAAACCAAAAACCCACGAGGGGGTAACATAACAAAACAGGGGAAAATAATAGCATGACAAGACAGGACTAAGACTAACTACACTTAAAGAAGACTAAAATTAACTTTTGACATGAACTACAAATTACTACACTAGACTAGACTGACAAGGCACAAGGGATCAAATCAAGAGGGGGACAGCTGTGGGGCATGAAATAATTAACAATCAATAATGAGGAAACGAGGGGGCGGGGACAAAGACGAGACCAGAGAGTGTATGGCCAAAAATGCCTCTCTCCACATTAAACATGATGTTCTGTCATGCCTCCTCATGTCATGTCTTTCTTGGTCTGGTGGCAGAACTATGACATCTCCTACTATAACTCATACATCTAAACAACAGTTATGATTAGAGGATAAAGAAAAGAGGATGCTTATGGCACGTTTCCAAGTCATCATTTCTCATTTTAAATATTGCAATAAACATCGTACCGTGGACTTAACACCGAGGTATTATCGAACTATGAGATTTTGATATTGTTACATCCCTATGATATACTGTTAAAAATACAGCGTCACATGCCATTAAGCATAACCTAATTTGTCATGTCCACTACGGCAAATCCTTTATTCTCCTGCTGTAGACGGTTACAGTACAACCCCTGGAGTAGCGCTGTCACAAATGTGCTATACAATGACAGAACGCTGTTGCCGTTCCATCCGCAGCTGTTGCTTAAAGTCCCTATTGAACTCTTGTGAAGTGAATCGATTGTTATTTGCAATGAACTGAACGTCATTAATAAAATGATGAGCGGTATTCTACAGCCTCCGCCAAACGTCCTCATTTATAAAATCCTGAGAAGGATTTTATAAATGATGTTCAGTTACCACCCAGCAAATGGCTAAACTAGGGTAAACTATTACACTGTACAGTAAGTAAAGTAAAAGATGACTGTAATAGACTCAACAAACGGGAAGGAAGGAGGCGGGAACCGGCGAACAATCAAAAGACTTTAATCATATAATAAATTCATAATCATTTAATAAACAATAAATCCACACTGTAAAAAACCCAACTCAAAAAAAGTTCAAACAACTAATTTTGTTGTGTTCGTTGAGCAAAAGTCCATGAAAAAGTTCACAGAACTTCTTTTAACAAGTTCATTCATTGTAACCAAACATTTTCTTCATTAACTTAAAAATATGAGTTGTGTGAAAAATTGTTTGCAAGTTCACTCAAAAGACCTCTATAAATGTAAAAAATTGAGTTACGGCAATGTACAATGAACAAACAAGAGTTTGAAAGTTCCCAAGATGCACTGCAGCATGTTCAATTCGGTGTTTCTTATTTGTTTTTCTTTTAAAGATTAGTGTTTTAGTTCTTGCTGGAATAATTTATACTTTAATCTTGATGTTACTGTTTGTTATCTGTTGTGTTTAGAGTTTTTGTAATGAATGATGGTTTTTGATTGTTACCATGGTTGAGGTTTGTGTGTTCAATGTTGAGGTATAAGTGCAGACCCAACGTAACTCAAACTGTTCAAGCAGTTGTTTGATCAAAGTTTACTCAAATTGTAGTAAAAGACAAAAATATTTGTTTATTTTTAAGTAATCAATTTATATTCTTTATTTATGTTCAGCCAACAAAAATAATTTGTTATGTTGTTCATTATGTAAACTTGACTATGTTGTGACAACTACTGACTTAAGCATAATTTTTTTGTACCTCTCAAGAAAACTAATAATCCTAAATTACCTCAATTAATTATTTTTTGTATCTCCAATTACAGTACTTGTTTTAAGTCAGTACAACTTCTATTTCAAAAAGTTAAGTGAACAAGAAAAAGCGAGGGGAAATTAGTACTAAGATTTGTTGTTGTTGTGAAGGCTTAATTTTTTTTACAGTGCAGCAGTAAAAAGGCCGGCAGCCCCTCACGGACGACTGCCGGCCACACGAACATAAACACATAAACAAAACTTAACTATGTCCGGGCCCGGTCCTCTCTCCCCGTATTCTCCTGCTGTTCGTCCTTTTATGCTTCCGCTCCTCCGTGAGAGATACGAGGCCGGTGGCGCCCAGCTGACCCTCATTATCAATCGCGTCCCGGCCTCGCTTCCTCCTCCCACGGCTCTCGTCACGACTCCCTCGTCACAATGACGTTTACTGTTTTATAAGATTTTAATGTTGAACACTGAAATCCAATAGCACTAATACAATTAAGTTAATAAAAGAATTAAAGAAACACTTATATAGTATATATATTGAAAAGACATACTGTCAGATTGCAGGAGGGTGAATGCTGTATCAGAGGATGTAACTGAAATGTGCAGAGGTTTTACCGCACTAAAGTGACTGACTGCCCTCCAGTTCTGCATCATTGCCTCTCCATTCAGCCATCAGTTTATCCATTCAGCTTTCTGTTCTAATGCCTGAGTGAAGTTCTGATGGATCCCTTTTGTACTTTCTTTCCAATTGTCCTGAGCATCCGTCAAGCTCACAGCTTCGTCTTTAGCTGCTGCACACATAGTGGAGAAAGCACACTTTCAGTATCAATCTCCTCTTGAAAACTGACATCTCTTGGTGGTGAAAATGTGAGATTGGAATCAGTCTTGCCTCATAAAGCAAATGGTATTGCAAAGAAAGAAACACAGATATCCTGAAACCGAAAGATACACATAGCAGGGCTTCTTCACTTTTTAGTAAACTGAGAACTCTGCTTGGCATGTCACTTTTCTTCAAGTGATTATGTCAACACTATAATAATATAAACAGATGGTCCGCAAAATGTAAATATCTAAAAGTTTTAATATTCAACCAATGAACTTCCAAAAGGACTGAAATTGTCAAAGGAATCTTTGAAAAGCAAAAAAAAGACCAATCTTTTTAAATCATGGACTGAATTATAAATACTCTTTACATGCAAATTTAATTGCATGTACAATACCCATAAGACGGTTTAAATTTAAATTTTGGGCCAGGCACGTGCATCCGATGAAACGCTTGTCTAACGCTTGTTAAACCTGACTTCACACTCGAACAGGGTCATATACGGTTTCTGAGTCCAAAAGCTCTATCCGATGCCATAGGCAAACAACAAAAAATGTGGATGTGAGTGGAGACTTGGACCCAGAAACAGTATTCTTTACGTCACGACTTAAGGATAATTGTAATGCATATTAGATGAGACGTTTTGATGCTCGCCAGATCACACAATTTAATGTAACATAAGTCTCAGCATTAAAAATGTATTTGGTTTTGATTAAAATTAGTATGAGTAAGCATATTTATTAAGTGAGACAAAAATGGCTCACTATTTGGCAAACACTGCATAAAAGTCTGTTGTACTGCGGTCTCTTTTTCTTCCAAAGCACCTGGGCCCGGTTGCATAAAGCACCTTAAATTTTTCCCTTAAGTATGACACTTAAGGGGTGATTTCCCTTTACCAAAGACAATAGGAGAATAACTTAAGGACACACTTAAGGGAAAATTACACTTAAGGTGCTTTAGGCCCCGATTCACGTTTCGCGTCTAAAACTGCGCGGAAAATGCAAGCCGAGCCTCTTTCTCTCTTCAAATGACGCGCGCTCCGACAAGTTAAACTATTTCCATCTCGATGCGGCACCGAGGCGCCTAGAAAAATGTGTGTGCGTCATGTGCGCGCCTGCCACGTGTCTACATTTAAAAAAACGAACATGCACGCGGAAAAGACGCGAAATGTGAATCGGGCCTTATGCAACCGGGCCCTGGACTTTGAGCTCTGCCGGCATCTGTCGTTGCTAAGCCACCATGGGCCACGATAGCCGTTGAGACGAGGCGGTATAAACAAAGGATATATGGATTATATGGACTGAAAATACCTCGCAATAACTCTGCTACTAGATTTAGTTATGCTGTGATCATCTGTGTCTCCATCTTCATTGAGCTTGTCTATATTGGCTGGTTGGTTCTTGTCACATGACCTGCGGTGCGCTTGCGGCTTTCTGAAAAGTTGATATTTTTTCTCAACGCGGCGCCGACGTGCCATGAAAAAAGGGCGCGTCGCACGTCTATATCTAAATTAATAAATATGCGCGCGGAAAAGACGCGAAATGTGAATCGGGCCTTAATCGTGTGCGCCTAGAGAGTCAAAGCGCAAACTACTAAACTAACTTCTCTTTCACGTCTTCTTACTCTGAAACGGACAAATAAACACAAAATTACATAAAAATTCCCATATTAGCAAGGGTCCATGTAAACATGCGTAAATCTCATTTAACAGTAGGGAGGGACAATAAACATAAATTTCTCAAGAGCAATTTTTGAAGGGGACACAAATAATACAGTCAAAATTGTACTTACTACGACATAACGCGACAATATGCGTTAGGTTCATAGGTTTATCATGCAGACTTGCAGTCATATTATAACTGAACTGAACTGCCATGTACTGTAATACAAGTGAACACCTAATAAAGCTGTTTCCATTTAAAAAAAAAATTGTCTCTGTTGTCAAGACAGGAAACAAGTATAAAAACACACTACCCATGATATTACATGTTAACAATGAGTCACTTTTTAAACACTTTTTAAATTTTATCCTGATTCATAGTGCAACATCGTCTGACAAAGTCACCATACATCTACATTAAAGAGTGGTGGCTATTTTCCCATGTAGTGCACTGCCTCCACCAACAAACTATGTGCATAGATGTACTATGTTCATGTTTGAAAAAATGTTTGGCTGAGTTAGCACTATACCTTACATTATGTTGCCAGTTGGTAATAGACCCACTACAGATAGTCCGATTAGAGATTAACACCAGATCGTAGGGTGTACGGGAGTAACCCATTTATTTTCACCACAACTCAGTACAACTCTTTGCATCCGTAGGTGTGTGGTTTTCTATAATATAAAATATAATAAAGGCATATACTAAGTATATACACAATAACAACAAATAACCACAATAAATATAAACCAGTGAACATTTCAAGCAGTACTTTACACACAATAATGAGTAGAGAAATAAGTGAAGAGAAAATGTGCTATTATATGGGCTGATAGTGCAGTAAAACACAAACAGTGAGCACAGGTGCGGTAACCATTGCAATGGACAGAACCGCTCAGCCTGCTTGTATTTTTTTCTAATTACACAATTAGTTTAGGTATACTTAAATATATTTAGCACAATAGACTAGCGATTTTTAATGACTTGGGGGGACAACCCTCGGATGGAGGGGGACCTGTCCCCTCCGTCCCCCTCGGGATTTACGCCCCCTGCATGTAAAAGTAGTCCGTTTTATGAACGTTAACAGCTAGGAAACAAAACAGACGTGTCACAGTATATTAGATCCGTATATCTGTATAGAGCGCTCTTAATGGGGCAGCAGCATAATAAAGACGCATGAATAAAGTCCATCAAACAACAAAGGTCGGGGCCAAAACACTCATATTAAAGGAATTGTTTTCTCCTTATATGAGTTGATAAGATAAAGAAAAAAGTAGCTTACAATAATTTAGTTGTTTAAAGATGTGATATAAATACACTTTAAATACAGTACACTTGACACTTTGTGTTGAAAGAGAGCTTATATATAAGCAATAAAATCAATAATCTTATCAAAATATCAAAATTATAACTTGTTTTTCTATATCAAACTAGACAGAACGTTAATGCCCTCGCAGTGGCAGATAGTTTTGGTTTTATATTTCATTTGATTACAGATTTACAATAAATATTTTAAGTTAAAATTGTTGATGCTACTATGTAAAGGAAATACTGTTGTAAAAAAGCACATTATTTTTTTTAAGTGTTTGCAAACCAAATCTTATTGCACTTTTGTTCATATAGCAGTACTTTTAAACTAAAAGTGCACAATACACTTCTTTTGAATTCATTATTGAATTTTATGTTTAACAATGCGATTAATCACAGAAAAGTAATGCGATTAATCACGATTAAAAAAATTTAATCATTGCCCAGTACTAGTAATAATATTGTAATAATGTAATATTATTATCAGTGCTTGAAGTGGGCCAGTACGCAGTATTTTAATGTTTAGCGTACCTTCACTTTTTCTTGCATACCGGCACTTCTCACGTGTGATTGTTTGGGTGATTAATAGCGATAACATCCCACTAAAGGGAGGGAGCACTTTTGCTGCGTTCCAGCTGGGATATTTACACCTCAAACCTCGAAATTAATGTCTG
This sequence comes from Triplophysa rosa, assembly GCF_024868665.1. Lineage (NCBI taxonomy): Eukaryota > Metazoa > Chordata > Actinopteri > Cypriniformes > Nemacheilidae > Triplophysa > Triplophysa rosa. Next base: position 1,221,609 of record NC_079902.1, read on the forward strand.
GAACGGCACTCAAAGTCGGACGTCTGAGCTCTCAGATTGATCAAGCCCAAATTTAGGGAAACGCATCATTTTAAGTCAAGCCCAAGATGCTTCAAGTCTTAGTGAGACTACCCAATCAAATTACAGAGGCCAAGCTAAATTTCAGCCAATTAAAGTGAAGACGACAGTACTTTGCTGTCGGCAGGCAGGTTCTAACAGAAACCAAGTGCGGCTTAAACTATAAAAGATTTCAGAGATGCAGACTAATTAACTTTTGCGAATTCTGCTTTTTGAAATGAAAACGTAGGTGGTTTGTCACATTATGTAAGACTTAATGTGTGTTTCACTTAACATGCCAAAAAACATAAAATATAGGTTTATGGCATATAAGACATAAAATATGACTGTGTGTACATGATGGATTCAATTAACAGAAGAATTCAATAGACTGCAGAACTATTATCACAGGTAAAGAAATGAAGTCAAATTTGTATTTAACATTATTTACTAAAGGAGCCATTTGCCAAACAACTGATTTAATAAAGATGTTGTACCGCCAATATCATCAAATTGTCATGGCTCTGCTTCCTTAGTCATGTTTTTCTTGGTCCTGTAGCAGAGCCATGGCAAAGCCTTAGGTTTTATGTGAGAAGACCATGAGATGTTTGTTTTTTGACATCTCATGTGTTTTCTCAGGTCTTGTCATTGGCCCCGCCCCTCTCGTTTCCTGTATTGTCTCCCTCTTGTGTCTTATGTTCAACACCTGCCCCTGCTCATTATCCCTCGTTTGTCTTCTCTATTTATACCCTCATGTTTCTTTGTCTTGTGCTGTTGGATTGTTCATGGTGTTCTGTATTGCGTGTCGTATACTACGTCGTGTCTATGTATCCAGTTCATCCCACGTCATCTGTCTTTGTTTCTCAGGTAGTTTCTTGTCTTGTTAATTAGATTTTTCTTTGTTCTCGTTTTTGCCCCCTTGAGGGAAGTTTTTGTTTGCCTGTTTTATAAATATTCTTAGTTCAGTTTTCCCCATCGTGAGTGTTTTGCTTTGTCCTTTTTGTCTTGCAAATAAAGTGTCTTGTTTACCACGTCTTTGCCTGCCTGCGTTTGGGTTCTCGCCACGTATAGCGTGACACAAATACTGTTTTTTCCCCAAATTTCAAAAGTGGTAATATTTTGCATATGTCAACCGGAACTAAAATACTGTATAACCCACTAAGAAACAAAAATATCTAGAAATAAATGTAAATGCAAGTAAAAATGTAAGCCCAACACATTGAAACACACGCACACTGCTGCTGCCCCACGTCTGTGGAATGCCTTCCCTGACACCTTGAGGGCACCAAAATGGTCTAAAGACATTTATTTTTAACAAAGCTTTTGCCCCCCTTTAGTTGTTTTTGTTGTTTTTAAATCTGTAGCACTTTGAGATCTTTTGATGAAAAGCGCATTATAAAAAAATGAATTATTATTATTATTATTACACTGCTAATTCCTACATTGGCCAGATATGCAAGTCTGATATGATCAGACAGTGACATGTGAGCTTACATTAAATGCACATGAGACATGACATAAAACATAAATGCTTCTGGTGAGTTTTTTCTGTTTCCAATTAAAATTTTATATGCTGACATATATACTGTATATAACCTACTGGCTTTTTGTTCTGTACATTTGTGTAGTCTCAGACGGCACCTACAGTACATTTGAAAAGAAGCCACAATGGCAGTTTCATTTTTTGCTGCCGTAGTGAGAAGGAATGAAGCTCTCTCTCTTAGTCTACTTATTAGTGCAAACTGTGAATAGACCAACATCAAATGCCAAATAACAGATTACTTTGTAAAAATAAATAACCGAGGTTACTTTTGTGTTTTATTTCTGAGTTCTGGAGTATTTAGTACAGCAGGATATTTGTCAATTTGCCTTTTGTTTGAGATCATACACTGACAATATTTAGTATTTACATGTTGATCATGTGGTTATTTGTTCTTGTTTTTATTTCATATACTGTGTAGTGCAATAACTTGTGCACTTGGCAAACAACAGCTTTTTCTGCTTATGCAGTTTGGCTGTTCGTCTACATGCAAACGCAGTATCAGGTCACTGGAACCGAACATTTTTGAAAACTCCTGCTAGGGTGAAGATCTTCAGAAACTCTGGTTGCAGTGTTGTTGTGTAGCCAGTGAAACTGAAGATTTTGGTCCGTCAGACCACATTATCTCTTTTGTTGTTAGCCTACCAGGACCTGTCATAATTTTTTCAGGCTTGTGATTGCCCAACATGGCTTTACAGTTTGGGTTGTATTGACACCTATTGGTTTGGCTTGCTCTTGACAGCGTTTTATAGTGTTCTTTGCATTTTCACGTGGAGAAATAGTTTTTTTAAACACAGGAGGAAGAGCTTTACAGAAGCTGAACGAGACTGCAAGAGAACAGGACTGTCAGCCGGTGTGAAGGTGGTGGTTTGGCCTGCAACATCCTCAAGAAACAAACGAGTGGAAAAGATGTATTTGTTATCAAAAATGTGAACAATCACTTCAAGTGTCTAAGAATCACAGCAAAAGCCTCTCATCAGATGTGTCATGGTTCTGCCTCAAGACCAAGAAAGACATGTCGAGAAGAGGCAGAGCCATGACTGAACCCCATGTTTCATGTGGATGGAGAGTTTTGGCCCTGTTGGCCTTCCATACCCTCTCTCTCCGATCTCGTCTCTGTTCCCGTCCTTCCGTTGCCTCACTATTGCTTGTAATGATTTCATGCCCCGCACCTGTTCCCTCTTGATTTGTCCCCTTATTTAATGCCCCTGTGTCTTCTGTCTTGTGCTGGTTCATTGTGTCTGTGTGTGTGTGTGTGACTGTTTGGTCAGTTCCTGTGCTTTGTCAGTCTAGTCCAGTTTAGTTATTTGTGACCCTGGACAACAAAACCAGTCTTATGGGTCAATTTTTCGAAATTGATATTTTTACATAATCTGAAATCTGAATAAATAAACTTTCTATAGATATACGAGTTGTTAGAATAGGACAATATCTGGCTGAGATACAACCGTTTAAAACTCTGGAATCTGAGAGCGCAAAAAATCAAAATATTGAGAAAATTGCCTTAGAAGTTGTTTATCAGGGGCACTGTGGCAGACCATCCACTCACAAAAATAAAGTTTTTATATATTTAAGGTAGGAAATTTACAAAATATCTTCATGGAACATGATCTTCACTTAATATCCTAATGATTTTTGGCATAAAAGAAAAATCGATAATTTTGACCCACACAATGTATTTTTGTCTTTTACTAAAAATGTTCCCGTGCTACTTAAGACTGGTTTTGTGATCCAGGGTCACATTTGTACAGTGGCGTAACTTTGTTTTGAAAAGTGGTGGGGACAAAGATGACACAAACAATACTTTAATATTTTTTTTCTGTAATAACTCGTTGGGAATATTCATGGGCGTCACAAGCGTGAAAAATGTAGGTGACTCCTACTCTAGAAAACAGTATAAAAACAGCGCCGCTTTATCGACGGCTTCAGTGGTGTAATGTTAGTGCGAAAGACGCATGACAAATAATATTGACACTGCCGTGAAGCAGGTTTGAATCCGCTAAACTCACTATTCTAAATTTTCACATCACATATCAGATCTGCTTCCATTTGTTTTTAAACTATATCATGTTTTCATCAATATATAATTTAAAGCATGTTGTGCTTTATTATATGTAAGGATGGCTGTTGCCGTACGTAATTAAACGTATTAATTCGTGATAAAATAAAAACTATTGAAACTAATGTGTTTTCCCCATGTTAAAAATTTGGTGTTTGACACAGATTACCTGTTGTTGGGTCAAGGATTGAGGCCTTTGGGAACCCCCTGCTAATAAGGACAAACATTCAAGTATACAGGGGAAACAGATGGAAAAATAATATCTTTAAAAAACCTTATATTCACTTATTTGTCACGACTTGCGTGGAAAGAACCCAATTGCAGGCAAGAGTGGTGGTGAAGGGGTTAACAGAAATATTTTATTTTTACAATAAACAAACAAAGGAAATACCCACGAGGGGGTGTCAAAAACGAGAACGAACTAAAATACAAAACTAGAAACAAAACACTTCCCTCGGTGGGGCAAAACAAAACTAAACAAAACACAACACAACGTCCAGGGGTAGGGGAAGGAAAACCAAAAGCAAATAAGACAAGGTAAATACTCACAAGCACAAGGTACAAGGTACAAGCTACAAGGCACACGGGACATGTACAGGCTCCATATTTTTTATTTCTTCCAATAAGTGGTGGGGACAAAATTGACTTCGGCAAAAAGTGGTGGGGACATGTCCCACCCGTCCACCTGCAAATTACGCCTATGTATTTGTAAATTATGTCAAGTGTTAATTTTAGTCTTGTGTAGGTGTAGTCAGTTTTAGTCCAGTCCTGTCGTGTTTTCGTACTCCCCTGTTTTATGTTACTCCCATGTGGGTCTTTGTTTTGTATTTTTATTAATAAATGTCTTGTTAACCCCTTACCCGCTGTCTGCACTTGGGTCCTCTGTTTGTGTCTCACCGAATCCCTGACAAGATGTGCAAACTGCAAGCTGCTTCTTCTTCTTCAAAAAACTCAGAATAGAGATGGTCCTGGCAGGGATGTTGAGAAACGCAGCCCCTAACAACAGTCCACCAGATCTTTGAAGGCCTGACACAGTTTCATCATATGCTATACAGGTCAACTTTGAAAGTAATGCAATAACAAATAGCACACGCTGTGGTTTTGTGGACTTAACAGACATGTGCGAATAATGACCCTTGTGGAAAAGAGATGCACTCTCAGTCTCAAGTCTTGGGAGGCTTCCTCAAGCCATTCTGAGCTTGCTTTGCCCCTCTTCAAAGTCTGATCAAAGTGCTTGATCATTAGAACAATTAACAAAAGTATCATGAGAAGACAAAATAAACATTTTAAACTCTAGTGTAGGGGTGGTTTCCCAGACAAGGCTTAAGCCTAGTCCCTGATTAACTTGTATTCAAATGTAAGAGGTGTCTTGATCGAAAACAAGTTTCATATTCACATATCTTAAATATGTCAGCGCGATTGTTTTGTCTTAAGATGCACACAGTCATGTTTTATTGCAAAGTATGTTCCCTTTCTGTCGGTCTCTCGACGTTGTGTCGAACCGACAGATGGGGTTCGTCCCTGAGAACCAATCGTTTCCGACTACTTAGAAAAGGCCAATGAAAATTGGCAAATGAAACTTGCATGCCGGACTCCGCCCCGGAAATCCGGGTATAAAAGGGAGACGGCGTGCATCATTCATTCACCTTTTGTTCTTCGGAGCCTTCGTTTATGAAGATCTTCTCTTGCTACTTAGCAAAAAACTTCTATTGCCAGTGCTACGACGTGGTGCAGCGGACTGTCCCTTGCTGCAGCGAATTCCCCTGGGCGTCTCGGCGGTTCCAGAGGTGTTCGAGCCTGCAGACGGTGACTCACCGTCTGCATTCTAAAAGAGCTAATTTCTCCAGCGCGGCATGTCCCGCTGTTCTCGTGGGTGTGGTGTCCTCATCGAGGAAGGGGACAAGCACGATGTCTGTATCAGGTGTTTGGGGGTCCAACACGCTGAGGCAGCCTTCGTGGACTCATCTTGCCCGCACTGCGGGCAGATGGTCATAGAGACGTTGCGGTCACGGGTGGCTGTCTTCTCCCGAGAACCAGCCACCACCTCGCAGGCTTCCCGAGCTGTGACGAGGATGGCTAAGGCCACTCCATCCGCCAAGGCGAGCGGCGAGGGTGATATGGGGGTTTCTGCGAACGCTAATCCGTCAGCCAAGTGCTCGCGGACCGCTCGCACCCTGTCTCGCTCGCCTCACAGTTCCCTAGCAGGCGGTGCCACACCCTCAGCGTCCTCCTTCACGTATTTGGACACGATGCGTGATGATGATGAGATGTCTATCACAGCATCGGAGAGCGAATTGCTGGCATCCGATCCCGATGACTCTTTGCAGCTCCCCCCCAAGGGGGGGCGAGCTCAGGAGGAGGCGGATGTCGAGATGTCGGCCATGCTTTCCCGGGCCACCGTGTGCATTGGGTTAGAGTGCACTCCGGTGCCTCTCCCCCAGCGCTCACGGTTGGACACATGGTTCTTGGGCTCTGAGCGCGACTCCAAGCTGCGCCCAACCCCGGTTCCGTTCTTCCCGGAAGTGCATGAGGAACTGACGAAGACGTGGAATGTCGCTCTCTCTTCCCTCGATGGTGGGGCAGCTAAGGGTTACGTCGACGTGCCCCAGGTGGAACGTGCAGTCGCGGTGCACCTGTGCCCGCAGGCGGCGTCCACCTGGAGAGGTCGACCGAAACTCCCGTCCAAGGCGTGTAGGACTTCGGCATCACTGGTGTCGAAGGCCTACACTGCTGCGGGCCAAGCTGCCTCCTCTCTCCACGCCATGGCCATCCTGCAGGTCCACCAGGCCAAGGCGTTGAAAGAGATCCACGAGGGTAAGACCGCCACATCCTACCCCGCCGGGACTCGGCCGCCCACAGGCCTTCGAGATCCCGTGCGGCCTCTGCTCCCCAACAGCCCCGGCCCTCTTCGAAGCCAGCTCCGGTTCCAGCGCTCCCTACCCAGGTGGCACCCCGGAAAATGGCGTCGAAGGGGAGACCACCACCCCGTCAGCAACCTTCGAGGAAGAAGCGACCCTGACGGGAAGACCCCAGGGAGGTTAACACCATCGGGCCCGATCCCAGCCATATCATTGCTGGACGGTCGATCCGGGACGGTTCCTGCCCCGTTCCAACATCAGCTAGGCCCTACGGGGGCCTAGCGCCCACTTTTTCACAAAAAGAGTTTCCAATCTCCCTGGGTGTTCTTCACAGCCGCTCTCACCCTCTGTCAGACGGTGTTCGGCCACTCAACGTTGCGTCTTGGCGAGGCGCAACATCGAATGTATTTTGCAGCCCTCAGCACTCTCAAATCGACGGTGCGTGGAGCTGCATCGCCAGGCAGGCAAACCAGCAGAGCCAGTCTTCTTCCCGGGGGCCCCCCGGCGAGAGACTCGCACTGCCAGCCATCGAACCACCCCCCGGGGGGGTCGATGAAGCAGATCGTACCCTTAGTCCCCCTGTCGCGGTCCCTGGGAGCTTGGCTCAAGCTTCCCACACCGTCACGGTGGCTGAGGAGAACGATCCGTCTCGGCTACGCGATCCAGTTCGCCAGAAACCCGCCCAAGTTTCGGGGCATCCTCGCCACCTTGGTCAGAGGCCGGGATGCTCCCGTACTACGGGGCGAAGGGTGCGATCGAGTCCGTCCCCTTAGCCGAGATGTCCAAGGGGTTTTACAGCCCTTACTTCATCGTCCCCAAGAAAGGCGGGGGGGTGCGCCCCATCCTAGATCTGCGTACCCTGAACAGACACCTGCACAAGCTGCCGTTCAGGATGCTCACGCAGAAGCGCATCCTGGCATCTGTCAGGATTGGTTCACGGCAATCGACCTAAAGTACGCTTACTTTCATGTCTCGATTCTCCCTCGTCATCGCCCGTTCCTACGGTTCGCTTACGAGGGTCGGGCATATCAGTAAAGAGTCCTCCCCTTCGGTCTGTCTCTGTCTCCACGAGTCTTTACGAAGATCGTGGAGGCCGCCCTCTCTCCCCTCAGGGAGAAGGGTGTGAGGTTACTCAACTATCTCGACGACTGGCTTATCTTGGCACACTCGCGAGATCTGTTGTGTGCACACAGGGACCTGGTGCGCCGGCACCTAGATTGATTGGGACTACAGGTCAACCGAGAGAAGATCAAGCTCTCCCCTGTGCAGAGCATCCTCTATCTTGGTATGGAACTCAACTCTGTCACCATGACAGCGTGACTGTCCGCAGTACGCGCCCAGTCGGTGTTGAACTGCCTGGATCATTTCACGCAGTCAGCGGTTCCCCTGAAACTATTTCAGAGGCTCCTGTGACACATGGCATCCTCGGCGGCGGTGATACCCCTCGGGTTGATGCACATGAGGCTGCTCCAACACTGGCTCCAGAGTCGAGTTCCCTGGAGAGCATGGCACACCGGCAGCAGGCAGATGGTGATTACGCCTCGCTGCCGACGCACCCTAACCCCTTGGTCTTCCATGACCTTCCTTCGGGCAGGGGTACCCCTAGGGCAGGTTACGAGGCATGTCGTGGTGACAACGGACGCCTCCCTGAAGGGTTGGGGTGCAGTGTGCAATGGGCACGCAGTGTCGGGGCTTTGGATGGGCCCCCGCCTGCGCTGGCATATCAATTGCCTAGAGTTGTGGACCGTGCAACTCGCACTAAAGAGGCTGCAGCCTCTCATGCAGGGCAAGCACGTGCTGGTCCGGTCGGACAGCACTACTGCAGTAGCGTATATCAAATGTCAGGGTGGCGTTCGCTCACTGCAGTTAACACGACTCGCCCGACGCCTCCTCCGGTGGAGTCAGCAGGTGACCCGCTCCCTGCGTGCCACGTATATCCCAGGCGACCTGAACCAGACAGCCGATGCGCGCTCTCTCATCAGTCTACGCCTCGCGGAGAGTGGCGACTCCACCCCCGCGCAGTCCAGCTCATTTGGGTGCAGTTCGGGCAGGCCCAGGTAGACCTGTTCGCCTCCCTCGAAACCACCCATTGCCCGCTTTGGTACTCTCTGACTGAGGGAACCCTCGGCACGGACGCCCTAGCGCACAGCTGGCCGCGGGACAAGCGGAAGTACGCCTTCCCCCCAGTGAGCCTCATTGCACAGACCCTGTGCAAGGTCAGGGAGGAGGAGCAGCAAGTGTTACTCGTTGCGCCACACTGGCCCAACTGGACGTGGTTCTCGGAGCTAATGCTCTTGACGACAGCTCCCCCCTGGCCGATTCCCCTGACGAAGGACCTGCTTTCCCAGGGGAAGGGCACGTTATGGCATCCCAGGCCAGACCTCTGGAACCTCCATGTCTGGCCCCTGGACGGGACGAGGAGATCCTGAGTGGTCTGCCCCCAGCGGTGGTAGCTACCATTTCTCAGGCTAGGGCACCGGCCACTAGGCGACTGTACGCCTACAAGTGGCGCCTCTTCTCGACCTGGTGTGCTTCTCGAGGAGAAGACCCACGGAGTTGTGCGATCGGGTCCGTGCTCTCCTTCTTACAAGAGAGACTCGAGACTAACCTCTCCCCCTCCACACTGAAAGTGTATGTAGCCGCCATTGCTGCTCATCACAACTCAGTTGCTGGGAAGTCTCTAGGACAGCACGACCTGGTCATTAGGTTCCTAAAAGGCGCGAGGAGGCGCAACCCGCCTCGTCCGCGCTCCATACCCTCTTGGGACCTGGATGTAGCCCTGTCAGGTCTCACCAGGCCCCCCTTCGAGCCCCCAGGGGATGCCTCTCTTCCTCATCTCACGATGAAGACGGTTCTCCTTATGGCGCTCGCCTCCATCAAGAGGGTAGGGGATCTACAGGCATTCTCCGTGTCCCCTGACTGCCTAGAATTCGGACCCAGGGATTCTCACGTTATCCTGAGACCTCGGCCCGGCTACGTGCCCAAGGTTCCCACCGCTCCCTTTCGGGACCAGGTGGTGAACTTACAGGCGCTCCCAACTGGGGAGGAAGACCCAACCCCGTCTGTGTTGTGTCCAGTATGCGCGCTGCGCTTTTACTTAAACCGCACACAGAGCTACAGGAGCTCGGATCAGCTCTTTGTCTGTTTCAGAGGTCAGCAGCAGGGGAGAGCTGTCTCCAAGCAGAGGTTGGCCCACTGGATTGTGGACGCTGTCAAGGCATCTTACCAATCCCTAAATCGCCCGTGCCCCCTAGGAGTGAGGGTGCACTCCACCCGGGGTGTAGCCTCCTCTTGGGCTCTGGCACGGGGGGCCTCTCTCGCAGACATTTGCAGAGCTGCGGGTTGGGCTACACCCAACACCTTCGCGAGGTTTTACAACCTCCGCGTAGAGCCGGTGTCAGCCCTGCATGGCCACATGTAGGACCGGCAACTGGTAGGGTGTACGCCTTTTCGGTTCTTTTCCCCCTCTCTCGAGTGGGTCAGTATACCGATACAGCCTCCCTTCTTTCCCCACTGGGCGAAGAACAGGCACTCCATCCATCACTAAGTAGCACCTTCTGGGGCGGGCTGGGCAGAGCAGCCCTGCCCCTTAGGCCGGGTTCCCGGAGTTATTCGCATCATAGCTCTAACCGGACCTAGTGCTACCAGACGTTGCAACCCCCCAGTAGGGTGGTTCCGTCTGATGTATCCTCATGCTGGTTCCCACCTTGGTAACCCATGACCTCCCCAGGTGGACCTACACCTCGCGGTTTACTCTTCAGCCGCAATTTCTTCCCATGAGTTCTCCCCCATCGGTGAGACCATGTAGGTATTTCCACTGTCTCCTCCCTGCGGTAGGAAGTGGTCTCTGTAGCGCATCCCCCACTTGAGGAAGTAGCGCTTACCCAGTGGCCTTACGGTTCCGGGCGGCTTCTCGCTGTTAGAGAAACAAGGCTGCCGCCTGTTCAATTAAATTCAATTCAGTTTTATTTATATAGCGCTTTTCACAATGTGCATTGTTCCAAAGCAGCTTTACAGGAGCAAATAAGAAAAACACAGAAAGGTAAAACACAGCACAGTGCATGGTGTTTATAGACCAAGCAAGATCATTATAATAAATAATATCTAATAAATAAATGAATAAATAAATAAATAAATGCAGTCTCCCGGTGAGCAAGCCAACACTGCACTGCTCTGCTGTGGCGAGGAACCCAAACTCCAATGCTGAATAATGGAGAAAAAAAAACCTCGGGAGAAACCAGGCTCAGCCGGGAGGGCCAGATCTCCTCTGACGTGTCATAGCTGCACTCAGTGACCCCGACCAAAGCCACCGAGCAACGTCCACGAAGAACAGGGAGAGCCCACGAGCCGCGACCCAGGAAGCCCCACCCGCCGAAACCGTGCAGGTCCAACCCGGTCCCATTCCGCGATCAACAACAGACAACAGAGGAACAACCAGGGAAAAGTAGTAATGGCATAATTAACTTTATTCCTCTGTTGTCCGACATCGACCACAAAACAAGACCAACCAGACCAGACCCACACAGTCCCAACAAATGAAACGCCCCGAACCACAACCAACAAGCCCCCCCACTCCCTACAACACCCACCCAGCTACCTCCAATCAAAGTCACTGAGTGCAGCCATAACTTCAAACTGCTGTCGTGTGATGTAAGTTTAGCATTAAATACCAAGTATTGTAAATTTAGCATTTATGTGACAGGTAGTCCGTCTTTGCTCTCGGTTGGGGATGGAATTGTCTGAGCTGGGCCGGCCAGATGGTCGCCTTTTTCTTGGGTGGTGATGGAATTGCCTTGGATGGAGCTGGGTGGTCAGTCAGTCCGCAGGCTCTCGCAGGAGGATGGCACGGGATTTTCCGATGTAGCTGGCGTAATCTCTAGTTGTGGATGGGCATATGACGTTCATCTGGGCCTGGCGGAATCTCTCCCTACCTCGGGATGGGCATCCCGAGGCGAGGGCAGAAAGAGAATAATTAGCGTAGCTGCTGTTCATTAGCTATGTATTAGTGAATGCTTGGCTGAAAAGATGTGTCTTTAATCTAGATTTAAATTGGGAGAGTGTGTCTGACCCTCGAATAGTATCGGGGAGGCTATTCCAGAGTTTAGGTGCTACGTATGAGAAAGCTCTACCCCCTTTGGTGGATTTAGTTATTCTAGGTGTTATCAAAAGTCTGGAGTTTTGAGATCTTAGAGAGCGTGATGGGTTGTAGTGTGGTAGAAGCTCTGTTATGTAGGTAGGGGCTAAACCGTTTAAGGCTTTATAAGTAATTAAAAGAACTTTAAAGTCAATACGATACTTAATGGGTAACCAGTGAAGGGTTGATAACATTGGGGTTATGTGATCGTATTTTCTGGACCTGGTTAGAACTCTGGCAGCTGCATTCTGAACTAACTGTAGTTTGTTTATTGATGATGCAGGACAACCACTAAGCAGTGCATTACAGTAATCAAGTCTTGAGGTCACAAATGCATGAATGAGCTTCTCTGCATCAGCCACACATAAAATATTTCGCAGTTTGGCAACATTTCTAAGGTGGAAGAAGGCTGTTTTTGTGACATTTGAGATGTGATTTTTAAATGACAGGTTGCTGTCTAATATAACGCCAAGGTCTTTAACTGTATTTGTTGGAGTAACAGTGCAGCCTTCAACTTGCAGGTCATAATCCGAAATATTCTGCTCACGTGTCTTTGGTCCGATAAGTAATATTTCTGTTTTATTAGAATTTAAAAGAAGGAAATTACAAGTCATCCAATGCTTTATATCGTCGATGCACTCTGCCAATTTGGATAGTTGGAAGGAATCATCTGGTCTTGATGAGATATATAGCTGAGTATCATCTGCATAACAGTGGAAGCTAATTCCATGTTTTCTAATAATGTTTCCAAGGGGCAGCATGTATATGGAGAATAGCAAGGGTCCTAAAACCGATCCCTGAGGTAATCCATAATTTACTTGCGTTAGATTTGATGATTCCCCATTTAAATGGACAAATTGATGTCTGTCTGATAAGTAAGATCTGAACCATTGTAGTGCCTGTCCCTGAATACCGGTATAATTGTGTAAGCGATCTAGAAGTATTTTATGGTCTACAGTATCGAACGCAGCACTAAGGTCGAGCAGGACTAGGAGTGAGATGTTACCTTTATCTGATGCTATAAGCAGGTCGTTTGTAATTTTAACGAGCGCAGTTTCAGTACTATGATGCGGTCTAAAGCCTGACTGGAATTTTTCGTGTATGTCATTATTTTGTAAGAAAGAGCACAACTGAGTGGACACTACTTTTTCTAGTATTTTAGACAGGTAAGGGAGATTTGAAATCGGTCTATAGTTTCCTAGTTCATTGGGGTCTAAGTTTGGTTTCTTGATAAGAGGCTTAATGACGGCCAGTTTAAAGGGTCCTGGGACATGGCCTAGATTAATTGACGAGTTGATAATGTTATAAATGGGCTCAATTGCAACGGGTAATAACTCTTTTAATAATTTAGTTGGTATGGGGTCTAATAAGCAAGTTGTAGGTTTAGATGTTGCAATAAGTTTAATTAAATCTTCCTGTTTTATAGGTGAAAAACACTGTAGCCTTTCTTTTGGGGCGATGGTTGGTACTAATTTATAGGACAGACTTGGAGCTTGAGTTTTTACTATTTTGTCTCGTATGTTTAAGATTTTCTCTGTAAAAAAATTCATGAAATCATTGCTACCAAGGTGTGGCGGAATACCCAGGTCAGGTGAAGTCTGTTTATTTGTTAGTTTAGCAACTGTACTAAATAAAAACCTTGGATTGTTTTTGTTAGTTTCTATGAGGTTACGGAGGTGCTTAGCCTTTGCTGCTTTTAGTGCCTTTTTATAACAGTTTGCACTCTCTTTCCACGCAATTTTAAAGACCTCTAATTGGGTTTGTTTCCATTTGCGCTCCAGTTTACGTGTTTCTCTTTTAAGGGCGCGAGTGGTGCTATTGTACCATGGTGCTGCGTTTTTCTCATTAATCTTTTTTGACTTCATAGGTGCGACAGCTTCTAATGTATTAGAGAAAATAGTACCCAATTTGCTGGTCATGTCATCGAGTATTTGTTGGTATGGTTATTAAAGGAGTCAGATCTGGCAAGCTCTTTGCGAAACTATCTTTAGTAGTCGAGGTAATTGTTCTACCCTGTCGATAACGAGTTAAACGGCTGATTTCTGCAGTGCGCAGTGTACATGTTATAAGATAGTGATCAGTGACATCGTCGCTTTGAGGTATAATATCTATATTGGTTAGATCGGCTCCGTGAGATATAATCAAGTCTAGTGTATGATTAAATCGATGAGTGGGTCCATTGATGTGTTGTGTTACTCCAAAAGAGTGTAATAGCTCTGTAAACAACACTGCTAATGCATCGTTAGCACTATCTACATGGATATTAAAGTCTCCGACAATTAGTACTTTATCAACGTTAACCAATAGGTCCGATAGGAAGTCCGCAAACTCTTTCAGAAAATCAGTGTAGGGACCAGGGGGTCTATACACTGTAGCCAACGTACAAGAAAGCAATGCTTTTTTACTGTCAATTGGAACAATTATGTTCAACGCAAGCACTTGTGAGGCCGAAGGTAGGGGCCTTCCACCTTTCAAGAAAGCTCTGGGACCCCTTACCTACCCACTGGTAGGTTACATTTTCACGGTAGCGCTCACGGCTGACTCGCCCAGGCCAGTCGCTTCGTTGAGATTGTGACAGGGCACAGTGTTATGGCGTTTTCCATTGGAACCCCATCTGTCGGTTCGACACAACGTCGAGAGACCAACAGAAAGGGAACGTCTCGGTTACGTTTGTAACCTCGGTTCCCTGATGGAGGGAATGAGACATTGTGTCCTCCTTGCCACAACACGTGCTGTCCTCTGCAGCAGTCGTGAGAGGTCTCAGGCTCCTCAGAACTGAGGTGAATGAATGATGCACGCCGTCTCCCTTTTATACCCGGATTTCCGGGGCGGAGTCCGGCATGCAAGTTTCATTTGCCAATTTTCATTGGCCTTTTCTAAGTAGTCGGAAACGATTGGTTCTCAGGGATGAACCCCATCTGTCGGTTCGACACAACGTCTCGTTCCCTTCATCAGGGAACCGAGGTTACAAACGTAACAGAGACGTTTTTAAAAACGATTTATAATCCTAATTTAACTAAGGCCTAGTCCTGGTTTAAACTAATCCCTGAGAAACCGCCTAGGAGTTACAACAAAGTGCAATGAAAATTGGTTCAAATTTTCTCCACTGATAGGGCCGACGAAATATAAATTGGAAAATCTTTTCATAGTTTAGGAGCAATGACAGAGAATGCTTGTTCTTGTTGCTTGGATGTTCTTGTGTCTCAGTAATCCATCAATTTCTTATCAAGAAAGTTATTGGACAAACAACGTATTCCATACAATCTGTTAGGGATCCATCAGAGATCATTCAAATAAATGGCAAAAGAAATGGCACAATGACAATAGTCCTAAAGGGAGCATGTATAGTGAGAACAGATTTGAACCCTAAAACAGAACTTTAGGTCATATGGAAGGTTGACCAAGACTTTGTGGAAGAAGATATTTTCTTAATGGGACCTTTCTGGTTTAAATAAAGTTTAAATTTAGGGTGAACAATAAGAATGTATTGTTTTAAACATTCACAGCAATGGTTCTATTAAGTAAAATTGAATTTGAATGATCACAGTGTTGAATGCAGAAGTGATATTTAACATGATTGAAATGACAAAAAAGACCAGAGTAAACAGCCATTAATAAATCACTCAACCTTGAACAGAGCAGTCTCTGTGCTGTGACCAGCTCCAAACATCAGATCGTCCACAATGAACCTTCCTTTAAAAACAATGGAAATCTCACCTGGAGTCATGCAAAGAAATCTTATTTTTAACTCTTCCACATAAACTGCTGTAACTGTCTCTGTTGTATATTATAATGCATACTATTTACTCTGGATAAAATAAAGTCCTGTGATATCTGAAATGTCATATTATAGAAAACAAAAGATGACAATGGTGTTTAATTTGAAGGATCTGGTGCATTTTTACAGTATTTTCTGTGTTCTGGGAGATCAGGTGTCAAGTATGACCAAACAGTGCTTAAATATTGTCTGGCACATCTCTACTTTATAACTAACAGCTTCATATACAGTAGACTACATTTATGCAGCACAATGAAGCCTCACTTGTGTACTTACCTTATCTGAAATGTTTCCAACAATGTTCCCGAGATATTCCAACTCTGATATAGCGTACATTATAACGTAATGGTTATAGACCGTTTCCTCAGACACGCGCGCCTGTACTGCAATTAACCTCCGATCTGTGTTTGGCTAGTGTCTAATAATATAACTATTTATATTTAATTTATGTTAATATTAATTTGTATTATTATTTTAGTGTCTAATAATTTTATTAAATAAACAATTTGTTGAATGGGTCCTGTTTTGGTCGCATTTAAAGAAACCTTATGGTACATTGACATCTAGCGGTTGAACTTGGTATCGCAGTCTAAATTCTAAATTTAGGAGAGGCAAGTTTAGCCAAGTAACGGTAACGCTTCTTCTCGGTTTCTTTTGATTGTTATCAGAAATAATCTAACGGCACTCTATTGTTTGTGAATGTGTACCGGAAGTTAAGGGCAGTCCACGAATGCGCGCATGCGCAGTAACCTTTGTTTATGTGGTCACTTTGAAACAGTCTATATGATTTGTGAGTCTCCTCAAATAGATTTCCATTAGCAGACGAGCTGAAGACTAAAACTCCCATCATTCCATGCTTCTTCACAGCATTATCAAGCTACGCCTTTGGTTTTGTACTGCGAACTAGCAGTGAAAATTGCAGTTGCACCTTTGAAGCAATTTATTTCATCTCTTGTCTTGGTTTAAAAGTTCCATCCATTTAAATGAAGCTATTAAACTGAGTACCCTCTGTTGAAAAGAACAGCATATACTAGTTAGGGATGTTTTGAAGCATGGTAGCTGGTTGGAGCTGGTTTAAACTGGTTATGAGCTGGTTTAAGATGGTTATGAGTTGGTCATGAGCTAGGAGTTAGTTGCGTAAGACCAGCACATGGCCAGCTTAAACCAGCTCATGACCAGCTACCATGCTTTAAAACAAGGGCCCCCATCTAATCTTCTGATTATTACCATAAGCAGCATCTTACTACTTCTCAGTTCTTTCAGCATACCTCCTCCTACTGTCTCTCTCCTCTTAAAGGGGTGCTGCAACGATGTATCATGCATTCTGACTTCTTTACAATGTTAAACGTGCTGTCTTCTCATGCTTAACATGGTCAACTTGTCAAAAAACGAGTTGGGCATATTACGCAGTGTTTCTGTGCTCGACACACTCCCCCAGCGATCGTACAGGTTTCGGAAAGTTTTTTTCGAACATATAAAACTGCTTTGTCACAAATTTTCTTAGTCCCTTATTGGACAATTCTACTGGAAAAGAACGCGGCACGCCCACGCGGCAACAAGGAGAGCAGGAGAAGGAGCATGCGCAGACGTCACTTTCACTTGTGTGCAGGAGAGAGAGAGAGCGAGCATACGTTCACAAAGTTCAGGTGTTTGTTTGTTCACTGCATTTGGGTGATGAATGTTATATAAACGGTGGATATAACGCTGGATTTGGAGATTGTTTGAAACTGATATATGGAGCCGTCCCAGCGCTAAAAGATGCCGTACATGAACCGCATGCGGTGAGTGAAACTGTGTCATGATCGTGGAAATGAGGACCCAGGTGCAGACAACGGTGGACGGAAAACAAAAGACTTTTAATAAAAAAAACACAAATCAAAAACCCACGATGGGGAGACAAAATGGGAACAGAGCTAACAATACATAAAATATAAACCAAAAACTTCCCACGTGGGGGACAAAATAAGCGGACAGGGTATTCAAACAGACTATATAAAACTAAGACAGGACTACACTAAATACACACAAGAAGCCAGGATCAATGGATAAGCAACACTCACAGGGACTAGGAACAGCGGTGAATACAAAACGAATCAGCACAACACAAGAGACACGAGGTCAATATATAGGGAAATACAAACGAGTGATAACACACAGGGCAGGTGAGGGTAATCAAACACTCAGGGAAAGTTAACGAGGAAACGAGATGGCGGGAACAGAGACCAGGACCGGAGAGAGAGAGTATGGAAGGCCGAAAGGTCAACAATCTCCCTCTCCACATAAAACATACGGCTTTGTCATGACTCTGCTACAGGACCAAGAAAATCATGACTAAGTGAAGCAGAGCCATGACAAATTGATGTCTGTGTTTTGTTGGCAATGGATGCGCACATGCATCAGTCTACCCCTCACCCCCGCACGCGCCGTATGATTTCGGAAATACTCGTACATCTGTATTTATCTTTTATAAATGTGATCAAAGTAAATACTCTTCGAAGATATGAAGTATGCAATACTACTCTATAGGTACTGTTGGACTTTTAAGGCAGTCCTGCATGTTCAGAAATTTGAAGAGACAATTTGCTCAAAAGTAATATGAGGTTTTATTATCAGATGTAAAAAGTAGTAACAAAGCTTTGGGTTGTCAGACGACCTCCGCACTCCACCAAAAAGCCAACAACCCCAAGCGTACAAATCAACAATATTTATATGTATGTATCGTCGTTCTTCTTCTCCGGTGATAACCAATCATTGTACGCCACGATCCTTTACTCCTCCTTTGTCTTGGGTGCTATCTCTCTAGCAACCAATCATTAGGTACCACGTCCATCTGACTCCATTTCACCAACTTGTTCCTGTAACCCAACTTATCATGCAGAACAACATCTTGTGCAACCTATGATTACAACAACTGTAGGGTGTGTTCCCCAGAGATAGCTTTCTTTGTTAATTCAAACCTTACAGAGTAATTTTCAGTAAAGACATCAATGTCACAATGCTTTAATCATGCAGCATTGTTCCTTTATCCTATGGTTCAATAAAACACGTCAACACTTATTGATTATATTGATAATTAAATCATACTTCTAACTGAATGATATTTCCACAATACCCTCTCTTGACCTCTTGAGAGGTCACACATCATCCTCCTCATGTTCCATAAGGTCTCCTAATAACAAGGGCATACTGTATGCAGGTGGAGATTCTTTCTTCTCAATGGCTGTTACAATTAATCTATTGCATAATGATCTAATACAGGGAATACAACAACACCCACAGGTAATCAATATGGCTAGGAAAACCCCAATCGACAGTACTATAGACATTACCATCGCCTTCCATTTTCCCAATGTTGCATCTAACCAATCTCCTATTGGGTTGTCTACTCCAGAATGCTCTTTCATTTCTTTGGACAGTATTTTCAACCCTTCCAATGCTCTAGTGACTGATCCATCTGGGGCTGTATTGTTGGGAATATACGTACAACATAGATCTCCAAACATAAAACATACTCCCCCCTTCTCCGCTAACAACATGTCTAGTGCCATACGATTTTGGACAGCCATCAATGAAGTCGGTGCCAGTTGCTCTGCCAAACCATCAACCGCATCTCTCGTCATATTTGCTAATCTCATTACGTTATAATGTACATAGTTAATTCTGTCGACATTTTTGTTGGGAGTGACTGGGAAAAAAGCTGATACTAAGGGCACGTTCTCAAATCCTGTTGCTATTTGGTCTGCTAACTTATATTCATTTGGTACACCTCTAGGGACTCCTATGGCATCAATATAGGTGGGGCTGTTTAACGATAAATCTATACTTGATCCGGCTGCCCTCTTTTTTATGACATGCCGTCTACGCCTTCGCGTGAGTCTAGCGGGACTACTGTTTCTCAGTTCCACCTTTCTTTCACCTATAAGGGCTATAGGGGCTCCCAACCTCACCATAGCACACATTCCTCTCGCCGCCTCAGGTATTCTAGTAAACAATCTACGATCTCCACAATAGTAATACAATCCCGCTCTGGCCCATGTCCCTATTTGAGATCCATTTCCCTTTACTATCTGATCGCACCAATCACTGCTTATTTCCCCTAGGTTAATTGTCGGGAAGCTGCGCGTAATGTTGAAGCATGTATACTTTGCTTTCTGTGGTGTGAATGGTCCTGCTCTAGAGTGATTCGAGATGGGTGGAAATATTGCTGCCAACGTGGTACAATTTGGTGGTGATGCTTGACGTGTCAAGGCGAGCATACACCCGTAGCCCCAGGTATCATTTGGATACAAGGGAGCTGGTTCAATGTGTAGTTTGGGTCTTGCATTAGCACACCCTACACAATCATCTAATCCCTGTTCTCTGGCCGTGGTAATTATCCATTCTAGCCATAAATTGTTTTCCCCATACCCTGTGGCTTTTTCTATTATGTCTTCCGGTTTCAATTTGGTATAATCAATCTCTACTATTTCACCCTTTCTGTTTTTTACTGGTAATGGGACTGTTCCTGTTTGGTTTTTTGAGTCCTCCTGTGGTGCTTCCACCATGTTTATTTTAATTATCGCCTTTGGGTCTGTCCCGACTATGTCTACTCTGAAAACCAGGTACAATGGTTTACCTTGGTCACTTTTGGTCTGCCCTGGCAATTCGTCCCATCCCCCTATTGACATTGTTATGGGATTTTTCCCCACGTTAAAGTCCCTTTGGATCGCAATTTTACCCCACAGCTCCGGTCGCAAGTTATCATAGGTTTTGTCCGGCTTCCAGTTTCCTGTATAGGCTACTACCTGTATCCAGGTCTCACACCAACCGCCAATTGTGCTTATTGCCCGACTATTACCCTTTTTACATGGAGTATTTACTCCCTGGTCGAGACAAACGTATGCATCATATCCCCTCCATGCGGTCTCACGGTTCCCGCAGTTTATCATATTGCATAAGTCAAATTGGAATGAAGTGGTTGAGTTTCTTACATAATTGAATTCTAGCCCCCCACTTACGGCTAGACATGGGTCTTGTGCTGTGGTTGATCTTTTATGCCTGCTTTTTACAAGTGTATTATTTCCCCTGTAATTGGTTTCATTACTTTGTTTATTTCGATCTGACCACTTCTTTTCTGTTCCACATAGAGATCCTGCCATCACCACTCCTACTATCCCTAGTACTCCCAACAACCTCCAGTTTTTCCACAGTTTCATCCTGTTATTGTCGTATCACCCTCTCTAGTAATGTCTTATTGTCTTTTCAAGATCGCACTTCTTAACACTTGATACCTTAAAACTTGTAAGAAAACGCTCTTAAAAAATACACTTTTAAACCTGAAAATTGAAAAACATTGAAAAACACTCAAAAACACACAATGATGAAAACTTGATTATAAGGAATAAATGGTTATTTGTATGTTCACGTCCGTGAACACTTCACTCAAAATCTTTTGCACTTTCTTGAAGTCTAGTTTATCTAGACCGCACCCCAGCCGGGGCACTGAGACACTTCTTACTCTATGAGCCACACACCAATCTCTCATGTGTTTTAGGCTTTCTGTGAAACAGTCATACGTTGGTAAATCAGTGCATTGTTCTTTGGTTATTAGGTGAAACACAGTCCTGTCTCTTTCCTGGGTTACTGCACACTCACCCGGTTTTTTATGTTGACACCTTACTTTCTCCACTCCAAATTTTTCCTTAAACTGCTTTGCAATACCTGCCCCGTATGCACAATCAGCACTTACACAGTGAGCTAATGGTTCTGTGTGTGGGCTTGTGAAGATATCACCTGTTTTGTGTATAATTTGGAGCTGTTGGTGTTGTCCAGTGGCAATTTCAGTGTCTGTTTTACCGTCACTCTCTGTACCGTCACTCTCTGTATCCTCCCTCTCTTGGACCTGAGTCCTCAGGTCCAAACCAGTGTCAGCAAGAGACCTAGAAGGTGGGTCACAAGCTACACAGGATGTTAAATGGAACCAAGTGTCTCCTTTGCCTTGGAGTTGCACACAATGTGAGGTGCGAGCTGTTACACGGAGAGGTTGAGACCAACGTGGTTCACTCCACTTTCTACGGAATGTTCTCGTCCTGACCCAGTCTGTCGTGACTGGAGATGGCAGTTCCTCCGGTTGTGCTGGTGGAGTTACCTGATGGGAAAAGGTTCGAATCAGAGCTGTTAGTTTATCAAAATACACAGTATGTGACAATGGCTGCACTGTGTCCTCTCTCAACGCCGTGGTTGGTCCTGGAAACTGACGACCTGTAAGCAATTCAAAAGGTGTAAAGCCTGAGATCCTGTTGACAGAAGAACGGATAGACATGAGAGCAATGGGTAAAGCTGACAACCAGTTCATTTTAGTCTGTGCACAGATTTTAGCCAATTTGAGTTTAATCGTCAGGTTCAAACGTTCAACCTTACCTTGGCTAGCGGCATGGTAAACTGCACCATACGCATGTGTGAGGCCTAGAGCCTGTTCAACAATTTTCAAATGTTCATTTTTAAAATGGCTTCCATTGTCAGATCTGATACGACGTGGGAACCCATAGTGTGGAATGTAATGGTTGATTAGACACTTTATTACGGCCGTACTGTCCTCTCGGCCGACAGGATACGCTTCTGGCCAACCAGTGAAATAATCAACAATCACCAAAACATAGCGTTTACCATGTACTTTTGTGATCATGTCTGTGAAATCAATCACAATTTCTTCCCCTGGGCCTGATGTCAAAGGAAATGAACCTTTCTTTGGTTTGATGCTAGGTTTGACATTGTGTTCCTGACAGATACAACAACTTGTCACATGACCTGACACCATGGATTGCAAAAATGGATGCCACCAATGTTCAAGAGCTCTCATCATTTGTTTGTCACTGACATGGCTTACCCCATGGGCTTGTGTTAACATTGAACCGGTCAGAGAGACAGGCAATGCCGGACGTCCATCTGGCGCTTGCCATAGACCATCACTAGCACAGATGCCTCCATGCTGTGACCAGACTGATTGTTCTTCAGGGGCAGATTTCTGTTGTTCTTTTATCAGATATTCTCTAGTGAATCTTGGCAAAAGATCAGTACAAGCTCTATCTGATCTCATCACCTGCTGAGTTGCAACATAGCCAGCTGCAGTTTTGGCAGCTAGGTCAGCTGCATTGTTTCCATCAGTAATATGGGAATCATTTTTGGAATGTCCTGGACATTTAATTACTGCAACCTCTTTGGGTATCATCAGAGCCTCTAAAAGGTCTCTGGCTTCGCATGCATGCTTGATTGGTCGACCTGTTGATGTGGTGAACCCACATCTCTGCCATAAGAGCAATTCCACGTGGATGGCTGTCACTACATATGCTGAATCAGAGTATATATTTACACGGGTATCACCTGCATAATACAAGGCTCTGGTTACTGCAATCATCTCTGCTCTCTGTGCTGACTGTTTTCCTGTCAACAATTCAGATTCTCTGGTCACTAATGAACTCCCTACCTGTTCCACTACTGCATATGCTGCTTTCAGGCTACCATCTTCTGCTCTGAAACAAAAACCATCTGTGAAAAGTGTTCTAACTAGTGGTGGGCTAGTCAATGGAACAGCTGACAAATCTTCCCTGATTTTAGATGCTTTCTCAGTGATGGGTGCACAATCATGTGGCTGTCCATCTCCCATCAGATCAGCCATGTTAATGCCTTTATGTGTGTATGTGAAATTGGGACTGGTCAAAATCTTGGCAATGCGTCTTTGTCGCAAAGGAGAAAACGTGAATGATGATGAATTTACAAAAGACATGATTGAATGTGTTGTCAGGATTGTTAATGGATGACCCATAACAATGTGTGAAGTCTTGTGTACTACCTTAGCCAGGCCTGCTGCGAACCTAGAACAAAGAGGTTGTCTCTGCTCCACGCAGTCTAAAAGTACACTGGCATACATCGGACCCTCATGGAATTCTCATGCTCTCCCATGTACTCTGGGTATGGGCTTGGTGGTGGAATACGCGGTCTGGATGTATTCACTGGACTTGGTAGTACTGTACCAAAAGGTGATGATGGAATAGGTACATCTGTCAATGTAATCAATGGTGATGTGGTTGGTATTAGTACTGCTGGTGCTGTTCTCCTGCCTCTATGAACTTCTTCTAAAGCTATGTTCTGTTCAGTCACTACTTCAATAGGTTGTAACGGTTCTCTTGAGATAGATAGTTCCCTTTGTCCCTGCTGTAACTGCTCCCTCAGTCTTTCTGCATTATATTTATCTTCCTTCACATCCTGCTTTAGTTCTTTAACTTCCTGATGTAATCTCTCTACTGTGTCTGTTATGGCACTTAAATCAACATCTACTTCTCCCCCAGCTATTTCTACTACCACTTTCTGATGAGCTGCTTCATACGGAGGAGGACGGCTTAAGTCTGGATATAATGAGTTGGGACGGGTCTTCTCAGTAGTTGGAGCTGATGGTATAGTCTGAGTACTTCCTGTTTGTTCTTCCTTTCTGTCTTTGGCTGCTGAGCTGTTCACTTCCCCTTTCTTCTCACTTCCTTGTCCTTTCTGTGTGCTGAGTGCCGTGGCTGTTAACGCAACTCTAGTCCACACTCTCAAATTCTTTTTTAAACTTTCTTCTTCACTTCTGTGTTTTCCTGCATTATACCACTTAACTTTGTCTTTGTCTTCAACATGTCTACGTAACTTATTATGGGCTTTCTTTTCCATCTCTCTAACTTTTGGCGCAAGAGGAGTCACAATTTTTTCCTCTCTGCCCCACCCTTGATCATCACACAACGCTGTCCAACATTTGTCAATCTCTTTCTGTCTTTTCTTTCCGTCTTCTGGCTCAGTCTGTGCTAATAACATATCTTTAACATTTTGCCATTGCACCAATACTGGTTGACACCCGTACTCATCACAATCTTTTTGAAATTCAGACATTTTACTTACACTTCCGCTATTCACAATTTCACAATTTATAGATTATCGACGCAACGTCTCAGTTTTTTCTCAATGAGTCTCTGTGACGCAACGTCCTTTCTTCACTCGCCTTTATCAGTATTCACCTTCAACTCTTAACATTTATCATATAACGCAATTTTTATACCTTTACGAATTCGTCAACTTGAAGAACTATAATTCAACCGGATTTATGAGCATACCGTCTCAGGGGATTTCAACCCAATTGGTACTTTGTGAGAATACCGTCTCACGGGACTCCAACCCAATTGGTACTTTGTGAGAATACCGTCTCACGGGACTCCAACCCAATTGGTACTTTGTGAGAATACCGTCTCACGGGACTCCAACCCGGTACTTACCGTCTCACGGGACTCCAACCCACTTGGTATTGTGAGAATACCGTCCACCGGACTCCAACCCAATTTTCTACACGCAACGTCTCAACATAAAATGATTTCCTATGACGCAACGTCTTTTCACATCTGATTTATTTAAAACCTGTGTTTACGTTTTTTATCAGTAAATACTTCTTACAGAATGTCATTCTAGTTCAACACAAACAATTTGAGTATATTCAAAAGCAGAATTCGATTAAACAGGCTTCTGCTTACCTCTGTTTGTTTAAGGTCGACCTGTGTGTTGAACCCCGACTCCGTTCTGTTCTCCCTCACAATCGCAAATGCTGATGTCTGTTCAAAAATCACGCCGGGTCACCAATTGTGACTTTTAAGGCAGTCCTGCATGTTCAAAATTTAAGAGACAATTTGCTCAAAAGTAAATGAGGTTTATTATCAGATGTAAAAATAGTACACAAAGCTTTGGGTTGTCAGACGACCTCCGCACTCCACCAAAAAGCAAGCGTACAAATCAACAATATTTATATGTATGTATCGTCGTTCTTCTTCTCCGGTGATAACCAATCATTGTACGCCACGATCCTTTACTCCTCCTTTGTCTTGGGTGCTATCTCTCTAGCAACCAATCATTAGGTACCACGTCCATCTGACTCCATTTCACCAACTTGTTCCTGTAACCCAACTTATCATGCAGAACAACATCTTGTGCAACCTATGATTACAACAACTGTAGGGTGTGTTCCCCAGAGATAGCTTTCTTTGTTAATTCAAACCTTACAGAGTAATTTTCAGTAAAGACATCAATGTCACAATGCTTTAATCATGCAGCATTGTTCCTTTATCCTATGGTTCAATAAAACACGTCAACACTTATTGATTATATTGATAATTAAATCATACTTCTAACTGAATGATATTTCCACAGTACTCAAGATTAATAAGAAATTGGCAGAAACCGTGTGTGTTAGGGTCGCTTTAAGTTTTTCGCTCATATTATGACCAATAGTAAGACAATGGGCAAGTCGGAGCTCTAGTAGTGTGTATGGTGTCTGTGAAAAAACTATTTACAAATTACAAAAATACATGTATTCATTTGGCAGACGCTTTCATCCAAAGCGAGTTACAAGTAGGAGAGCATATAACATTTTGTCAACACGCTAAACAGTACCGTTAGTTTACAAGGCCATGCTACTAGGAGGATTAAAGCTGGACTAAGCAAGGGAGAAAATTAAGGTAAAGGGGCGAATTTGCCGTTATTGTTCTGAAGGCCAGTGTCAGCAATTTAAACTTGATGCGGGCGGCAACTGGCAGCCAGTGAAGTGAAATCAGGAGGGGTGTTACATGGGTTCTTTTAGGCTGATTGAAAACTGGACGTGCAGCTGCATTCTGGATCATTTGCACGGGCTTGACTGCGTTGGTTGGAAGGCCGGCCAGTAGAGAATGATCAGATATGAGATATCTGAGATATGATCAGAGCTTTGTACTAGCAGCTGAGAGGCATGCTCCGACAGGAACGGCCTGAATTTTCCTGATGTTGTAGAGCACATACCTGCAAGTTCGAGTGGTTGCTGCGATGTGAGAGTTGAATTTCAGGTGGTCGTCGAACATCACCCCCAGGTTCCTCGCAGACTTGGTGGGTGTTATTGTTGAGGATCCGAGCTAAATGGTAAGGTGGTGTTCAATTGTTACAAGACTAGAAACCAAGCAAACACTACTTCCATTCATGCAACTTCCTATAGGGCAAGACGAGATTAACACACTCATGGAAGGGAAAAACAAAACCAAACAGATCTACAAAACTACAGATTGACTCTGTGAACTACAAGCACAAACTTAAAACAGACAGAAAACTGATTAAGAACACACCTCTAGATGGTTGATTTTACCCACAGACCAGTGTCAACATCTAAACTATAACAAATCTGTGTATAGAACATACAGTATGTAGAAATTGTCTCTCTCTACTGATGATCTTTTTCTATTGCTTGAATGTGCATGCATCTAAAAGTCCATTAAAGTCTGATGAGTTATGCTGTTATGTAAGTGGTGGCTTGGCTATTTTGGCACATTTCATCAAGTGAGCTGAGATTTTTGAATTGATTTTGCCTTCCATCTACTGTATGACAAATGGTGGAGTAGCAAAGGGTCATTGTGTCATCATGAAACTCTTCCAACTCATCTGACTAATAAACACTAATCATGACCTCCATAGTTTACTTTTGGCTGTAATATACATTGTGCTGTCATTGCAGGTTTCTCTGTTAGACACTATTATCTGTACCTTTTTTCTTCTTCTATTATTGCGTATTAAAGTGCAGGAATATCTCCAGCAGGTGAGCTGTCCTACAAGCTTCATGGCTTTTTGAGGCTCTTTACATTTGTAGAGTGAAACGAAGCATGGAGGGTGAGCTCAGGGCTACCTGGAGCTTAAAGAAACTAAAGAAAGTGATGTGTGTGTGGTACAGGGTGAAGAGTATGTGCGACAGTGACATTCAGCTAAAGCAGAAGTGTGCGCTTCCATTAGGGCAGGAAGAATAGAGAGAAGCACTCATGCTGTTTACTGATTGTAGCACTTATGAGAGGCCAATAATGAGTCTTGACTACTGCAGAGGCATTCTCACACTATTTTTGGATTAGACATCTTCATTCAAGTTTCAGTGCATTAACTCTAAAGTGTCACTGTCTGTCTTTGGTGTGTATTTGCTGTTTCTTTCTGGTAGTTGGCCGATCAGGTGGAGGTTGGAAATTCATTATACTGTGTGAAATATATAGAGATACAACAAGCAATGACACATCATTTGCCCTTCATTGCATTGTATTAATGTGAACAAGTGTCTTTGTCTGGAAGTGAAAAAAATAATGATTTCCTATAAAATCACCTGAACATGCTTCACATTGTAATTAAGACGTCCCAATTTGTACTTTCAGATTGCCCTGAAGGATTTGAGAGAAGCAAGACATGGTGGGGACATGATCTATGGTAAATCAATTCATTCAAATAACATAAGCAAACAAACAACAAATTATTTGAAGGATGGTGACCTGAGCTCACCTAGTTAACTGCTATCAGTGATTAAACAAGGCAACAAGTGAGGATCAAGTTAGTGAAGGTGACAGGACCAGAGGGAGAAGAACAATAAATCAGCAGCACTATTGTCTCCCGTGGGTCTGAATCGATACACATTTCTAAGAAATGGAATGCAGTGAAGTGCTCATTAAACATGCTGATGCTCATTGTGGTTATGGCTATTTCAGTATAGACGCTTTAATCGAAGGCCTCTCTGCTGCTCTACCGTATGCATTTCAGAGTCTGATTGGAAAGGGTGAATGCATGTCTGGCAACGGCAAACGCTCATCTAATAGTCCTGCAGACCCATATCCATTCTACCACACACACTCCATCATCGCTGCTAGGCAACACCTCCTCAGTGGAGACGGAGCACTCGGGGCTCATTGTTTCCGTGCCAATCACAGCATCTGTCTCAAGGTCCTGCGCTCGGAGACACAGACAATCTACTTCTTTTGTCAAGCATGTATACTGGGGGTTTACAGTCATGGAAGCAGAAGTGAGAGCTGTAAATATTGTTCTTAACGTTTGGAAAACATCTCTACAACACTTATATTCTGCCTTGTTCATCTTCAGAATGACGTCGAATGTAGTCTAGGATGTTTGGAACCTTTACTTTAGGGAAAAGTATGAAATATTTAGTTTTATCTTTGGTTTTGGAATATATTTTTGAAGTCAACACAATATCAAATCGACCTTGTTTGCTTTGCTGGTCTTATTCTGAATTATTCATCTGTGCATATTATTCCCCAAGCAGAAACCAGGAGTATCTGACTCTAAATGCTCACACCAAGAGATTTTCATACCCCCTTCCCCTGGTCCCTGCCACCCTGGAACAGATAAGACATCTTCACAAAACTGGATTTACACAGCTCATACAATATGATACAGATCAACGATGGAGATGAGTGAAAAACTGCTTTTCACCCCTGTCGGACACTATGAGTATTTAATCATGCCCTTTGGCCTAATTAATGCCCCTGCTGTGTTCCAGAGTTTTATGAATGAAATATTCAGACTTACTGGGTCAATTCCTCATAGTATACCTTGACAATCTACTCCCGCAACCTCTCTGAACACATTCAGCAAGTGACCAAAGTTCTCGAAAAAATCTGTGAACACCCACTCTATCTGGAACTCGAGAAATGCCAATTCCACCAATCCACCATCCACTTATTAGGATACATCAAAACCCACAACACCATCAAGATGGACCAGGGGAACTTCAACTTAATTTATTTATATAGCACATTAAATGCAAAGTTCCATTTCTGTCGGTCTCTCGACGTTGTGTCGAACCGACAGATGGGGTTTGACTTAAGAACCTATCATCTTCTGACTAGCTTTGAAAAGGCCAGTGAAATTGGTGAATGAAATTTGCATGCCGGACTCTGCCCCGGATATAAAAGGGAGACGGCGTGCTGTATTCATTCACCTTTTTTTCTTCGGAGCCTTCGATCTTATGATCAAAATCGGATCTACTGATCTTCAAATACTGCTGGATTTTTACGACGTGGTGCAGCGGACTGTCCCTTCCTGCAGCGACTAGCCCTGGGCGTCTTGGCAGTTCCAGAGGTGTTTTCTTTATCTAAAAGAGCAAATTTCTCCAGCGTGGCATGTCCCGCTGTTCTCGTGGGTGCAACACACTCATCGAGGGGGGGGTCCGACACGAGGCTTGCACAGAGAGGAGGCCAAGCTGCCTCCTCTCTCCACGCCATGGCCAACCTGCAGGTCCACCAGGCCAAGGCATTGCAAGAACTCCACGAGGGTAAGACCGACCCAGCGCTTATGCAGGAACTCCGCACCGACCTTGCCCTATGGGCGACCAAAGTTACCGTGCGGGCCCTGGGTCGGACGATGTCCACACTTGTGGTCCAGTAGAGACACCTCTGGCTTAACCTTGCGCAGATGCGTGACGCCGAGAAAGTCCGCTTTCTCGACGCACCCATCTCGCAAGGGGGGCTGTTCTGCGATACTGTCGAGGACTTCTCCAAGCAGTTCTCGACAGTGAAGAAGCAGACGGAGGCCATCAAGCACATCCTGCCCCTCCGCGACTCGGCCGCCTTCCGGCCATCGAGATCCCGTGCGGCGTCTGCTCCCCAGCAGCCCCGGTCCTCTTCGATGCCGGCTCCGGCGCCCCCCACCCAGGCGGCTCCCTGGAAAAAGACGTCGAGGAGGAGACCACCGCCCCGTCAGCAGCCGCCGCGGAAGCAGAAGCGGCCCTAACGGGAAGACCCCAGGGAGATTGAGAACACCATCGGGCCTGACCCCAGCCATTCCATCTCTGGTCGGTCCCTGCCCCGTCCCAACACCTGCTGGACCCCTTCCGGGGCCTAGCGCCCACATTCTCACAAAAAGAGTTTCCTCTCTCTCTGGGTGTTTATCACAGCCGCTCTCACCCTCTACACGACGGTGTTCGGCAACTCGACATTGCGTCACGGCGAGACGCAATGTCGGGCATACTCAGCAGCCCTCAGCTGTCTCCAAACAGAGATTGGTGCATTGGATCGTGGACGCCGTCACTACGGCGGTTAGGAACCCCATCTGTCGGTTCAACATAACGTCGAGAGACCGACAGAAGCACTTTGGGCAAAACGTCTTGGTTACGGATGTAACCTCTGTTCCCTGATGGAGGGAACAAGATGTTGTGTCGTTCATGCCACAACGCTTGCCGGCCGCTGCAGCAGTCGAGAAATGCTCACAGGCTCCTCAGCTCAAAAGGTGAATGAATGCAGCACGCCGTCTCCCTTTTATACCCGGATATCCGGGGCGGAGTCCGGCATGCAAATTTCATTCACCAATTTCATTGGCCTTTTCAAAGCTAGTCAGAAGATGATAGGTTCTCAAGTCAAACCCCATCTGTTGGTTCGACATAACGTCTCGTTCCCTCCATCAGGGAACAGAGGTTACATCCGTAACCAAGACGTTTTGCCCAAAGTGCTTATCTGTCTGTCAAAGCAGAGAGATGAATCTATAATAACGCCTAGATTTCTAACATTGTCTTTCACTGACAGCTTTAGTGGGGCAAGCGCGTTTGAGATTTGCCTTAGGGGGACTGAATAAAATAATCTCTGATTTTTTCCCATTTAGCTGGAGAAAGTTATAAGAAAGCCAGCTATTGTCCTCATCGAGACAATGCAGCAGGGCCTGCACAGAGTGTTCGTCATTTACAGTGTTCGTCACAGAGTGCACAGATCATTTACCACTTTTAACAGAGCGGTCTCTGTACAATGACCCGCTCTGAAACCGGATTGGAATTTGTCCAGGTGATCATTTCCATCATGCAGAAAAGGGGTGATTTGAGTCAGAACCACCTTCTCTAAAACTTTGGATAAAAATGGAAGTTTAGAAATGGGACGGAAGTTGTTCAGCTCTGTAGCCTCCAGGGCTATTTTTTTCAATAGGGGAGATACCACCGCTTGTTTAAGCGAGGAAGGAACACATCTCTGAGTTAAGGAGCTGTTCACAATGGAGAGTATACTCGTGCCCACAGTGTCAAGCAAATCTTTAACAAACTGTGGTGGGATAGAATCTAATAATGAAGACGATGATTTCATGTGGTTAACTAACTCTGTTAAGGCTGGAAAAGAGACCTGATCAAAACGGTCAAATGTATCTGCACATAACTGAGGGAATTCAAGAACCGCATTAGAGGGGACAATCTCTTTTCTGATATTTTCGAAGTTCAAAAAGTCCTCTGCGGAAGGGGAGAACGCATCAGAAGGGGATAAATTAGCTGGGTTTAGCACAGAGTTTATTGTGCTAAACAGAGCTTTGGGACAGTGGGCAGTCCCAATTTGATTTATTATATCTGAAAAGTATTTTGTTCTTGCCAATTGGACAGCCCGGTGGTCTCTTTTAGCATATCATAGGAAACCTGTAATTTGTCCTTTCTCCATCTTCGCTCTGCTTTCCTACAGGCCTGCCTGAGAGTACGGGTATCGCCATTTAACAAAGGCTGAGGCTGAAGTTTAGTCCTTTTTGGTCTAGGTGGGGCGACCTCATTCATAACATTTAAGCATACTGAATTAAACACAGCTGTCATTTGCTCAGTGTCTAAAGGCGGTCCTAACCCCTCAGTGATGGCAGAGTTTACTTCAAAGGCCTCCACAAAATGCTTTGCAGTAGTCTCATTCAAAGGACAGACATGCCGGTCAACAGGTGAGTTCTTCGAGATACCAGCTGGCAGATCAACATTAAACATAACAGAGCTATGGTCGGAAATACAATTGTCCGTTATAATCACATTTCTAATGGACAAGCCCATCGATAGAACTAGGTCAAGCGTATGACCATGTCTGTGAGTAGCCTCACCCACCGACTGAGTTAAGTTAAAAGAATCCACCAACTCAACGAACTGCTTTGCTAATGGAATTGATGGGCAGCATATATGACTATTAAAGTCCCCAATAATAGAAAGATTGTCCATTTCGATACAATAATAGAAAGAAAGTCTGAGAAGTCTTGAATAAAATCCCTATCATATTTAGGTGGGCGATAAATAAGTGCACACAAAACAGTCACGGACAGTTCCAGTTTAAACAGCTGTAGTTCAAAACTTGCAAATTTCTCAGCTGAAAGGTGATTTCATTTAATCTGTCCTTATAAAGTGTTGCTTTAACCCCCCCCTCATACCCCCCAGCCCCCGACCAGTAGATCTAGGAGTATTAAGGACATTATAGTTCACTGGCGTCAGTTCAGATAGAAGGCAAGTGTCCGCCGGATCCAGCCATGTCTCCATTAGAAATTAGAAGTCCAAATCCTGCACAACAGTGAAGCCTTGAAGAATAAACGTTTTGTTTCCCACTGACCTCACATTCAGTAAAGCAGCTTTCACCGTCGTGGGTTCCTGTGACTGCGTATGCACCGCCGTTGATTGTTTCAGCTCCTTGAGAAAATGATCACCTGAACGGGCCCTCCTCATTTGTTAACTCCGCCGCAAACTCCGACATATTGGAAAAGGCTGCACGGGTAGGAGCCATGTCCATTTGAGATGCACGTTTGCTAGACCTTCGCGTAAGTTTCTCGCATTTCTTGCTAGTCTTCCGCCATGCTTTCCTCGTCTTTTGTATCGCTTCTTCTTGAGGAGCGAATCGCAGTACAGCCGAGACAGCTCGCTCAGTATAGCCACCGGGGGCTTTGCAAAGTTCTGGCCGCCAGACCCCTGCTGAAAGTCCATGTGGTTTGTTACAGCTTTGATATCCAGGAGTGTAGAGCATTCATACCATATTACCGATGAAGCAGGGATTGAACACAAAGACAAGACTAACATTATACCTGCCACACACACATAGGCAGGGACGCGACGGCTTGCCGTGCAACATGCTGGCGCCATCTTGTCTCTGATGTCCTGACTCTGGTCAGGAGACCCAAGGCTGACACCGTCCGGAAATGGCCACAACCCTCCACTGTCTGGGAACTACAGCGTTTCCTAGGTGTACTGGAACAAGTTTGATGTTACAGATTCTAAATGTTGTGTCTAATTTGAAAATACACTTAATTGTTTGTCTGTAATCTGGAATTAATGTTATCCATTGCACTAATTCTGCCATTCACTTTATTTATGGTTTAGAGCTCCATCTAGTGGCGAGTTTGACGTTGCTTTAGTTCTGTGATTTTCCAGTATTCACTTGAATCAGGAAGTAGTGAGTGCTCCATGCGGGCCGCGGTTAACGATGGCTCTCTGTAATCGCCATATGTTTCTGTAATATTTAACATTGCAACAGCATTGCATGTGAGTATTTACATGGATGTTCATTATACAGTACTTAGAGAAATGTGAATTGTTCCGGTTTAAGATAATTATTGACAATTTTCTGTCTGGCTAGTGCATTAGCCACATTGTGCTAGCGTAATATCGCTGTATTCATTGTGTACATTACAAAATGCTGTTTATTTGCAAGCAGAGTATTACACTATTGTGGATGTTGATATGATGCTGTAATTGTTGTTAATTCCTTGACATTATTATTATTGAAATATGTTTACTTGTTTATTTGTAGTTTCACTCCATTCCCAAAACCAATAAACCTGTGGGCAAACAAGCTTCTTGTTTTCAGAGTCGTGTGAGGGAAGGGAGTTTATCTGACTGTAAAAACACCAGAAAACGAGTTGAGGACAGTACACTAGGTTTGCCAACTTTTACTGACGCTTTATTGCAAACTTCAGCTCCATTTCAAGTAAGTGGTCCAAATCTGTCCTGGAGTCCCGAAACCCTCCTCGCCTTTCAGCGCCTAAAGGAAGCCTTCTGTTCCGAACCTACTCTCTGTCAGATGCCAAACGTCTCAACTCCCGGCAAGCACATTGGGAACTGTTTTTCACCCAGTTCAGTTTTACCGTCACCTACCGACCTGGTTCCCAAAATGGCAAAGCAGACGCATTGTCCTGCCAATACAGTGCCAGCCCTGATACCACCACACCATGTCCCATCCTCCCTCCAGCAATCTTTCTCAACTCCATTTTATGGACCGTCGATGAGGAGATCTCCACCAGCCATCACCCTGCTCCATCGGGAGGTGCCGAGACCAAGTATTTGTTCCATCAGAGCTCCGCAACACCCTCGTGGACTCAGCGCACTCTGTTCCGGTATCGGGCCACCCAGGCAGTCAGCTGACCCTCTCGCTCCTTTCCACCCACTACTGGTGGCCTGGAATGTCTCAGGACATCTCCCAGTTCGTGAAGGGATGCTCAGTCTGTGCCATATCCAAAACTCCATGTCACCTGCCCGAAGGAAAACTTTTGCCCCTGCCATTACCACATCGCCCCTGGTCTCACCTCGCCTTAGACTTTCTCACAGATCTGCCCCTGTCTGACTCCTATACCTGCATTCTGGTCACAGTCGATCGGTTCTCTAAAGCCTGCAAACTTGTGCCCCTGCCACAACTTCCCACTCCCTTTGAGACTGCAGAAACTCTGTTCAACCATGTATTTCGTAATTACGGAATCCCAGAGGATATCCTGTCAGACAGGAGCCCTCAGTACATCTCTCGCGTATGGAAAGCCTTTTTCAATCTCCTCAATGTCACAGTCGGTCTCACCTCCGGATACCATGGTACCAGGTACTTCATTCCACGTGTCCCTCCTCATACCCTTCACTAATCCTGTTTCTGTTCCTTCCACAGAGCCTGGTGTGGTGGTTGATCAACTCCAGGCGACAGGGCAGCCGCCTTGAATATCTGGTAGTCTGGGAAGGGTATGGCCTGAGGAACAGCCTTGGGTTGCTCAACACTTCTCAGAGACTATCATGCTGCTCACCCAGATTGCCCAGCTCCCCATCCACGTCATCCTGTGAGGTCCCCCCGCACCAGTGCTCTCTCCCAGACTCTTACGTTCCTGCTCACCACCTTACTGATTACATCCGCACATGCAGCCTATCACCCCGGACTCTGTATATACTCTCACTCTCCCTTTGTTTTTCGTCAGGTCTAGTTGTCGTTTATGTGCTAGTTCCGACCCAGTTGTATTACTTACCCGTTTACCTGTGGATTGTATACCTGTTTGCCTGTGGATTATACCTGTTTGCCTGTGGATTACAACCTGTTTACCTGTGGAATACTCACCTGTTTTGCCTGTAGATATACTCACCTTTTGTCTGTTAATGTTCCGCTGTTCTCTCACCATTAAAAGTGAGTTAAAGTGTACTGTGGTGTGTCTCTCTCAGTCTGCCTGTGGTGACAAATGCAAACAGATGTACACTAGTGCAGCTCCAGGATGGTGAAAGGGAAACTAAATCTCCCATATTCAAAATTCAGATCTATTATTTGATGCATAACTATTATTGATAATTACAGATGAAATTCTCTACATTTACAAGTAAGCACAAGCAGAAATTTATGATCAGTGTGCTATTTAATAAAATAAAATACTTTATAGGTGCGGTGACGTGGTGTTGTTTATAGTTTTATACTGTTGTACGAAGTCTACTTATGATGTTCGCGTGGTTTTTACATTCAAAATCAATAAGTAATAGGCTATTTTCTACCCAGGTTTTGAGGCCAGCTCTGCAAACGCTCGGTTTTAATGGGCGTGCCACATTGAAGATTTTATAAGTAAACACCCACCGCTTTGATTGGATAGCAGTTTGCGTAGCTGGAGCCTTCTGTGAATTTGGTTCGAGACGTAACGTTAGGTTACACATTAGCACCATTCACAGATTTCGCAGGGCATTAGCATTATCTGGAGACCTCATGTGATTTATAAATGACCTCCCCACATTAGTATTTCATGTGACGCAACGCTTTGTGTATAGTTTGTATAGCCTATAGTTGTATTGCGTTTAATGATATATGACCGTACCTGTCAGCATTTGAGACCCGTGATCGCGAAGCGGACAAATCTAGCCACAGGAGGTCACAAGCCAGTGTACTTTTTGTGCCGGTCCCAAGCCCGGATAAATAGAGAGGGTTGTGTCAGGAAGGGCATCCGACATAAAACTTTTGCCAAATCAAATATGCGAATCACTAACATGACTTCCATACCGGATCGGTCGGGGCCCGGGTTAACAACGACCGCCATCGGTGCCGTTGACCTACAGGGCACTGGTGGAAATTGGGCTACTGTTGGTCAAAGGAGAGGAGGAAGGCGTGTCCGTAGGCAGAGAGAGAAGAGGAAAGGCAGGAGTTTCAGACTGAAAGTAGGGACTTTGAATGTTGGTACGTTGACAGGTAAAGGCAGAGAGCTGGTAGATATGATGCAGAGGAGGAAAGTCGACATTCTGTGTGTCCAGGAGACCAGGTGGAAAGGGAGCAAGGCTAGAAGCATTGGAGCAGGGTTTAAACTGTTTTATCATGGTGCGGACAGGAAGAGAAATGGAGTAGGAGTGATCCTGAAGGAGGAGTGTGTGAAGAATGTTCTGGAGGTAAAGAGAGTGTCAGATAGGTTGATGAGTCTGAAGCTGGAAATTGAAGGTGTGATGTTGAATGTTGTCAGTGCTTATGCTCCACAAGTAGGTTGTGAGCAAGAGGAGAAAGACAGATTCTGGAGCGAGTTTGAGGAAGTGATGCAGAGTGTTCCCAGAGGTGAGAGAGTGGTGATAGGCGCAGACTTTAATGGACATGTTGGTGAAGGGAATAGTGGGGATGAGGAAGTGATGGGCAGGTTTGGTCTTCAGGAAAGGAACCCAGAAGGACAGAGGTTGGTAGACTTTGCTAAAAGTATGGAGATGGCTGTGGTGAACACGTACTTTCAGAAGAGGCAGGAACACAGGGTGACATATAAGAGTGGTGGCAGGAGCACACAGGTGGACTATATTTTATGTAGACGCTGTAATCTGATGGAGATTAGCGATTGCAAAGTAGTGGTAGGAGAGAGTGTAGCTAGACAGCATAGGATGGTGGTGTGTAAGATGACTCTGGTGGTGAGGAAGATGAAGAGAGCAAAGGCAGAGCAGAAGACAAAGTGGTGGAAGTTGGAAAAGGAAGAGTGCCGTGTTGTTTTCAGGGAAGAGTTGAGACAGGCTTTAGGTGGTCAGGAGGTGCTTCCAGATGACTGGACTACTACAGCCAAAGTGATCAGGGAGACAGGTAGGAAGGTGCTAGGTGTATCATCTGGAAGGAGAAAAGAAGACAAGGAGACTTGGTGGTGGAATGAGGAAGTTCAGGAGAGTATCCAGAGGAAGAGGTTAGCTAGGAAGAAGTGGGACAGTGAGAGGACGGAGGAAAGTAGACAGGAATATAGGGAGATGCAGCGTGAGGTTAAGATAGAGGTTGCAAAGGCCAAACAGAAAGCTTATGAGGATATGTATGCAAGGTTAGATAGTAAGGAAGGTGAGAGGGATTTGTATCGGTTGGCGAGGCAGAGGGATAGAGATGGAAAGGATGTGCAGCAGGTTAGAGTGATTAAAGATAGAGATGGAAATGTGTTAACAGGTGACAGGAGGGTGAGGGAAAGATGGAAGGAGTACTTTGAGGAACTGATGAATGAGGAAAATGGCAGGGAGAGAAGAGTAGTAGAGGCAACTATTGTTGAGCAGGAAGTAGAAAGGATTAGCAAGGGTGAAGTTAGGAGAGCTTTGAAGAGGATGAAGAGAGGAAAGGCGGTTGGTCCGGATGACATACCAGTGGAGGTATGGAAGTGTCTAGGAGAGATGGCAGTAGAGTTTTTAACTAGGTTGTTCAACGAGGTCTTAGAGAGTGAGAGGATGCCTGAGGAATGGAGGAGAAATGTTTTGGTGCCGATTTTTAAGAACAAGGGAGATGTGCAGAGTTGTGGAAACTACAGAGGTATTAAGCTGATGAGCCATACAATGAAGTTGTGGGAAAGAGTAGTGGAAGCAAGGCTAAGGGGAGAAGTGAGCATTTGTGAGCAGCAGTATGGTTTCATGCCAAGAAAGAGCACTACAGATGCGATATTTGCTTTGAGAAGGTTGATGGAGAAGTACAGAGAGGGTCAGAAAGAGCTGCATTGTGTCTTTGTAGATTTAGAGAAAGCGTATGACAGGGTGCCAAGAGAGGAGCTGTGGTATTGTATGAGGAGGTCTGGAGTGGCAGAGAAGTATGTTAGAGTGGTGCAGGATATGTATGAGAGCAGTAGGACAGTGGTAAGGTGTGCGGTAGGTGTGACAGAGGAGTTCACGGTGAAGGTGGGACTGCATCAAGGATCGGCTCTGAGCCCCTTCTTGTTTGCGGTGGTGATGGACAGGCTGACAGATGAGGTCAGACAGGAATCTCCATGGACTATGATGTTTGCGGATGATATTGTGATCTGTAGTGAGAGCAGGGAGCAGGTGGAGGAAAGTCTAGAGAGGTGGAGGTTTGCTCTGGAGAGAAGAGGAATGAAGGTTAGTCGCAGCAAGACAGAATACATGTGTGTGAATGAGAGGGATCCAAGTGGAACAGTGAGGTTACAGGGAGAAGAGGTAAAGAAGGTGCAGGATTTTAAGTACTTAGGGTCAACAGTCCAGAGTAATGGGGAGTGTGGAAAAGAGGTGAAGAAGCGTGTGCAGGCAGGTTGGAATGGGTGGAGAAAAGTGTCAGGTCTGTTGTGTGATAAAAGAGTACCAGCAAGAATGAAAGGAAAGGTGTACAGGGCAGTAGTGAGACCAGCGATGTTGTATGGTTTGGAGACAGTTGCACTGAGGAAAAGACAGGAGGAAGAGTTAGAGGTAGCAGAGCTGAAGATGTTGAGGTTCTCTTTGGGAGTGACGAGGATGGATAGGATCAGGAATGAGTACATCAGAGGGACAGCACATGTGAGATGTTTTGGAGACAAAGTTAGAGAGGCCAGGTTGAGATGGTTTGGACATGTTCAGAGGAGGGAGAGTGAATATATCGGTAAAAGGATGCTGAGGTTAGAGCTGCCAGGCAGGAGGCCGAGAGGAAGACCAAAGAGGAGGTTTATGGATGTAGTGAAGGAGGACATGAAGGTAGTCGGTCTGAGAGAAGAGGATGCAGGGGATAGGGCTAGATGGAGGCAGATGATTCGCTGTGGCGACCCCTGAAGGGAACAGCCGAAAGGAAAAGAAGAAGAAGAAAGAAGATCGCGAACCGGACAAAAGATCACCGCAATCGCGCGTCTCAAATGTTACGAGAGTTTCCATGATAAATAAACAAACGGAAGACTCCCGGTAACTTATCGATATCACCCAGCACCCGAAATAATACCAAAACACTTCAAAACAGCCTCCATTATTCGCAAACGGTGGATAAAACCTTGAAAAATGATATATGAGCCCGCCAAATCACAGAGATGCCGATTACAATTATTACAAATGACTAGAGCTCCCCAGGTAATACAATCAGGACATATCAAGCGATCTCTAACAAAGCAATAGAGACGCATAGTATAAACATGTTTTACTCGCATAAGATTGCTGCGCCATTCCTATCGGATCCAATATTGACGGCACAGACAGCACTGCTTTTCAATTCGATCTGTGCCTTGTTCACGAAGGAATCCTCGGAGAAATTAAATGAACAAACGCTCCATGTTTTCCCACGTGAGCTGGAACGTCTTTAAAAATAAACTTTAACCACGCATTCCTAATATCGGAATCCGAAGGAAGGTTATGCAGCGACTGTGTTCTTCCACAACCAGGGATGGCACAATATTTAGCTATCTTTAACGGCATGTTTGTTTATTGCTTGCTAGCTATCTGGTTCAGTTCTGTCATGCCCCGCCAGTGGGCGGGGCTATAGAAGTAGTGGTTGATATTTTTCTTTGGAGGTGGGGTTCAACCTATCATGTCGTCATAGATATGGTGCATTCCAGAACCTGCCGTTCGCTGGGCCTGGTGTCAATAACAGATGTAATCTCAGTAACAAGGGCGTTTTCAGTTCTGACACTTACATGATGTTAAAATTGTGATTTTAATTCACGCCCCCTTTAATATACTGTATTATAGCACAGCTGAATATGTTTTGTAAACAATATTTTTTATGTAAGAATTTACTTTAACATATGTTTATATAGTACATTATCCATCATTATGAAGTCCAAACCAAACTAAACACTGATAATTTCAAAGTCGGTTTGGGTGATTGTATGATTTGTTTAGGCATGTGTTACTTTTTTAAGTGTTATGATCTCGGACTGAATTGAATATCACGATCCACTGCTCAAAGATGTCCTGCAATGAAATAAACAGACATTTCTCTATAAAGCAGATATACTAAAAATATAATTCTGTCAGGACTACTATAGTCAAAGATTTAAACAATAGCATTATTTAAGGTTGACGGAATGAAACTGTTCTAGGCAGCCTTGCATGAACAGAGTTTCAATAAGTGGTTCAACCAACACCGAGTTAAAATGTGAACTCTGACTTGATTTACACCGAGATGCAAAACTTTGAGTTTTTGGTTTCAGAACAGCTCATTTGAGATACTTCAATCAACACTGGGTAGGCTTATCCTGAGTTAAGCGCGTGCACCACGACTATGAAAAGCCATGATCAATGGAGCTCCAATATTACGATTCACCACGGCAACGGCAACAAAGAAAAAAGCAACATGGCGGCAGAAAGCACTTGAGAGCCAGGCGCACTTTCCTTGCCGCTCTGCATACAGTGGATTTACTAATTTGCTGAAAATTACTTAAGTTTAAATTAATAAATAGATAAATGTAGCAATTAACAAATCAATTAATCAGTAAAAGAATGAATATAAAAACAGAACTAAAAAAAATCTTATGTTCTCACTCCCCATCAGTGATAAATGTGAGATGTCATGGTGTATGGGACACTTGTTAGGGTGGCAGACTCTTGTGCCGAAGTTAGACGGATCACCGGTTCGAATCCTGCTCATAGCAGATTTGGGTAGGACTGGCTGCATGTCTAAATTTAATATTTATTACTTTTATTTGTTAATTTCTGCATTTATGCATGTAATTATTAATTAATTTATTCATGCACTATATTTATACACTTTATTAGGTCATATTTTATCTTCTATAAAAAACTAGCATGTGTGAGAAAATGTAAAGGAAAGAATCTGCTCTGTGTAACACACGGCGACGATGGCTGATGTTATCGATGTAAGGATGGATGAGATATATTTTGATATATCCAACTCACTGTGAAGAATGCTGGAGGAAATGACAAAATTACACTCGTGTCCTAAATTCCTCTCCTGAAAATAAATGCACCTCCCTATGAATTAATGCAGCCTCTTCACATACAGGAACCTCTGTAAAAGCACATATGAATTTTAGTCACTTGGTTGGTCTCTGTGGGATTAAACTGTGTGCCATGAATGACTGTATTAAATAAATGAATGAATGAATGAGTTACACCACTTGCGCTTCAAAAAGGGGGAGGAGATCGAAACAAACTCTGGGTTTACAAAAAACCTGCTCCCGACCAGGTTAGGTTCACAGTACGTTACTATGGTTACTATAGTATAAATTACCTCTCTTTGAGAAACTGGCTTGACTTACTCTGCTTTCTCGGGTTTGACATACCTCCCATTTTGAAACGGAAAACCCATAGTTTACCCCATTTCAGAGTTAATATACTCAGAGTTTTCAACCTCCTTTCTGAAATGGGCAACAAATACGTCCCCCACCTGAGAAACCAGAACAGTTTTTTTTAAGCAGAATTGTTTTCATAACAGAGATATACATCCTTTACACTGATAGTGATATGCAAAATAAACATATTAAAAGGATATCATCTAAAAGAGGATTCATACGTGAAAGAAGGGAAAACAAAATCAGGATGCTTACAGGATAAAGTTGAAAGTGACCTGATATATGCAGACACATGAGGAGGAAGGGGGATAGATGTGGGTTTTTGAGCGTGGCACGGCTGAACAGCTGTAGAGGCGCTGTTAGAAGGCAACCAAAATAGGACACAGGGCCTTTTCTCAATATGCGTTCTTGTCTGTACTTGTGGTCTTCTGAAACGTCATTAGTAGCAGCCCGTACTGTTCCAGTTCAAAGTTCACATCTAGACAAGAACAGTTAAAATCCCCGGATGTGTCCATGTTCCACCCCTTTTATCAAGGATACATTGGCAAGTGACTTATGACAGCTAGATTTCCCGACATGCATTGCGACAGCAAAATGCTCATAATATTACTGCTATTTTGTCACAAAATGTAGTTTTAAGAGTTGTTAAAGGCGCAGTTCTTGATTAACAGCGGCCACTAGCGTTGTATTATAGATTTGCCACGAATCGCTCAGTCCAAACACGACGGTGGCCACCACAGTACAAACATATGTCGTTGTCATGTTGACGCAGGGAAGAGATTTTGCGGGCATTAGAAAGACTGTAGAAAGAGCAATGACTTGTGTATTACATAAAATAAAAGGTTTGTGGATTTTAATTTTAAAAAGAAGGATAAAAGTCAGGCAGGAGCTAGGACCTGCGCTAATATTATAAAGACTTTACAGCAGAGACACGTTAAGACCCGCGGTACTAAGGCTTTTAGCAGATATGTACTCACAGATATCTGTGGAGATACTTTCCAGCAGAGAGACGTTGGAGAGAAAGATCGTCTTAAAATCATCCCCGAGGAGGATGCTTTATTTGGATCAGTATGTGAGTAACATACTAACATACCAAGATGTTGTTGTTGTTGTAATATTAGCTGTGTGACGGAGCAGTTTTTAGCGTCATTGTTTATCTGGAACCGCTTTAATATTGTACTCGTCCAGATACTTGAGATAGAGAGCGAGAGTGCGTTTTACTCTTTTACTCGATGATGAATAAACTTTCACTTAATCCGCGGGTCACATGCGTTCTGCACCGGAGAGCATGATCCGTACGGATCTTCCCGCGATCCGTTTTACCACGATACCGCAGCAGAGAGGAAGAGAAAACGCGCGTTGTAGAGTTGTTTGTCCGTTTAGGGTTGCTGTACAAAATATGGCAGCGAATTCAATGTATGTAGGGCCGCTCTGTATGTAGATATAAACAGCTTATTCTAAGGCAGGGGTCTTCAACTACTTTTCTTTGAGGGCCAGATTCCAAAAGTATAAATAGGATGTGGGCCAGTTTTTTACCATATTCTCATTTCTTCTGTTATTTATTGCGTTTTGTTCCTTTTATACTGTTTTTGTTGCTGTTACTTATAGGCCATGATTAAAACATGCACACAAATATTGCATCCAGTATTTGTGCCTTTTCATGATATTAAATTAAAAGGGATATTGTCTTTTTAACTGTATTTTATATTCCTTAATGTGTTGCTTTACCCAAAAATTGCTACTAATTTACTCACCCACAGTCCTCCAGTACATCGAGATCTGGGTGGCATTGTTTTTTCAAGAAGATATTTCTGAAGATATTTGGTTGACTTAATTAAAGTTAAATCAATAAAAGTAAAAAACGCAAATACATTCAACACAAAAGTAATCCCTGCCCCTTGTGACGTTAAATTAGCGTCTTATAAAGCGAGTCAATTGACCTGTAAGAAACTGAACGCTATTATCACATCTTCGGGTGAATTCCGATTGCATTCATGTGCCCCATGCACTTATAGGGCATAGACTTTGTATAGTGCGAGTTCTGGCCAAATCAAACCAAATCCAGGCAGAGATCGGCAGCGGGTAGACCGTCAGCAGAGCAATCAGTCAGAGGGTACAGGCAAAGCAGGGTTGAGACGTCACAAACAGTCAAAACTGGCAAAGAAGAGAACTGGAGCACTGGACAAAGCAAGATTAGAGTCAGGCGCGAGTGACAAGCGCAAATCGAAAACACGTACAGAGCGAACAACCAAGAAAGCTAAACTGATAACAAAAAAATTACTTAACAATCAGACATCATAAACAATCATAGGCTAAATCTCGGTCACTAACCTAATGCGAAGGTTGATGTTGTTTAGCATTTACTAAGCGCTGTATGTCGGGCTGGAGTGAAGAAAATTGCAAGCGGAGATCAGGCTTGACGTTAAGCTTATTCCGGTATTTTGAATGCCACCAATGCAGAAAATCCAGCTTCGCATAAGTATGTTGTCGGAAATGGCATCAAAAACGTCAGAGCTTTGTCAGAAAGATCAGGATACTCAGGAGAGAGTATGAATCCAAAAATCAGTCAAAGATTTTTGAGAAAACGTTCATTTTAAAGCACTGTCACAAGATAAGTCAATGAGGCTGTCATGCTCTTTTGCACTTAAACTTGTGACGGATCCCTCACACAAGTTTGCAAAAGGATTTTCCATCCAGGTTACCTGGACATCTAGAGATGGAAAGTAGTCATGCAACTGGCTCTTCAATCAGCTTTTTAACCGAAGCGGGTAGGCTCATTGCTTCTTCTGTCAAAAAATATGACAAATTCTCAAACGATTCGGAGTGTGATTTGCAAATTCGCCTGGCCCAAATGTCCAGTTTCTTTATTGTGGCTTCGATTTTATTTTGGACTTGAAACGCTGTCACTGATTTGCCTTGAAGACTCAAATTCACCCCATTTAGGTGATTGAAAATATCAGAAAAATAGGACAATTTTGCAAGCCACTCAAAGTCACTGAGGCAGTCCGAAAGGGGGAATTTTGAGTCGGATAAAAAAATCCGTGCTTGATTACATAATTCGAAGAGATGAGTA
Organism: Triplophysa rosa; assembly: GCF_024868665.1. Taxonomy (NCBI): domain Eukaryota; kingdom Metazoa; phylum Chordata; class Actinopteri; order Cypriniformes; family Nemacheilidae; genus Triplophysa; species Triplophysa rosa. The sequence goes on from NC_079902.1 coordinate 1,266,334, forward strand.
AGGACTCTGCCTCGTGAAAGCCATCATACCTCAGTGTGTAAAAGAAGCTGGACATGGTCACTTCCCATTTCTTCACAGAGAAGTCGAAACAAACGTGACTGAAGGGGCCTAGTCTTTATGAAATTTACTATTTTAACAGCCTCATCCAAGACACATTTGAGATCTGTGGGAATCTTCTTGGTCGCTAGTGCTTCCCGATGTATACTGCAGTGTACGGAGCTCACGAGCGGTGCAAGTGTTTTCGAGTCCGTCGCGATGCCCAGTCATGGCTCGTGCTCTGTCTGTGCTCAGACCCATGCATTTAGACCAATCAATTCCATTTGAAACAATGAATGCATTCAAAATATCAAATATGGCTTGGGCAGTTGATTGACCCGGCAGCGGCTTACAGAAAAGGAAATCCTCTTGTAGTTGTCCATTATGTACATACCCGTACAAAGGCAAGAAGATTGGAAAGGTTTGCTATATCAGTCAATTCATCCAACTGTAGGGCATAAAAAGGACTCTCTCGAATGTTTTTAACCAACTTCTGAGTTATATCTTCTGCCATTTCATTTATTCTTCTCTCAACTGTATTATCTGAAATAAAGATGTCTTCACACATCACGCTAATCATTTCTTTTGCGGCAGGTAAAATCTAGTTTTCACCAATTGTGTGAGGTTTTCCAGCCTTTGCGATGAGTTTGGCAACACGATAAGATGCCTCCACTGCTTTACTGTTGTCATAACTAGAGAACGCAGTTTCAAGAGTTTTTTTCCTGCTTTAGTACTCTTTAAGTTTGTTCTCAAAAAACTCAATAGGCTTGGATGCATATTCGGTATGTTTTGTCTCCAAGTGTCGTCGTAGTTTGTTTGGTTTCAGTGCTTCATTCGACAAGACTTCTGTGCATACAACACAGAGCGGTAGCTGCTCGTTCTCCATTCCCACACATGTGAAACGAAGCGCTAGGTAGTCACTACTATATTTTCTTTGTTTATGTTTATTTTGAGTCTTTTCAGTGTCATGCTTGTAGATGAAGAAACGTATGTATTTGTCCTTTTCAGCGATCCCGTTGACAACCATTTATCCATGTTTAAATCTACTGTAGCATGTATGCAGCAGAAATGTGTAAGATAAATTGGCGGGTTGTTAATAGACCAATCAGTGAGCCCCAATAGAGAACGCATAGTAACAGTTTATTATTTATTTCTTGTTATTTAATGATATATCTCAAATTATGATATTTAATTATGACTAGACATTTTTACATATTAACAATAGTATTTCTATGAATAATTGGCAGCCCCCCTGCAATACTTGGCGGCCCACAGGTTAAAAACCACTGAGTTAGGATAATCAGAGACGACACGTTGTCAGAATCACATTCATATTTTTACATTTAGTCATTTAGCAGACGCTTTTATGCAAAGCGACTTACAAATGAGGCATAACAATGGAAGCAATCAGTGCAAAAAAAGGGCAACAATGTGTAAGTGCCAACACAGTGCACGAAGCTATATAAATAAAAACATATAGACAACACTTACAGACTTTAGAATTATTTTTTAGAGAGAAAAAAAGATAAAAACAGTAAAAGGATAGCATGAGGTGTCTGTGTTATTGTGTTAGGTGTTGACAAAAGAGATGTGTCTTTAGCCAATTCTAAAGGTGGCTAAAGATTCCGCTGTTCTTATCGAAACAGGTAGATCATTCCACCTTCGTGGAGCAGTTCAATAAAAGGTGCGTGAAAGGGATTTTCTGGCTTTTTGGGTAACGATGAGTAACCAAGCAGAGAGTAGATCCAAATGCAGTTTAGAATTTAATTAAATAAACAGAGACGAAACAAGCCAAGGTAATCCTCGAGCAGCACAGGAACGTAAAAACAAAGACCGACCCCAAACAAAGGAAACACTAGGGCTTAAATACACTGGGATAACAACGAAACAAGAAACACCTGGGGAAACTAATTAACACGAAAATCTACAAAAAAGACTACAAACATGGTATGCAAACAGGAAGTAACCTAAAAGTACAAAATAACAGAGGAACACAGAACAGATAATAACAGACCCCCACCTCCAAGGGCGGATTCCAGACGTCCCACGCCAACAGTCCAGGAGGGCAGTGGAGTGTAGGCAGAACAGGGGGTGGGATGGAGGGCCAGGTCTGTGTAGCAGAAGAGGGCTAGAACCGTGGTGCAGAGGCGTACCTGGGTCGTGGTGCAGAGGCGTACCTGGGTCGTGGTGCAGAGGTGGACCTGGGCCGTGGTGCAGAGGCGGAGGCTGGTCAGGCAGCCAGGGAGGTGCAGGTTGAGAAAACCTGCATGGCAGCAATCTTTCCCGCGGCCTCTGGAGTGGAAGCGCAGTGCATAGCCCAGACACACAGCAGAGCAGCAGCCATCACCGTCAGAGCAGACTCCAAGGGGAAAACCTCTGGAACAGACACCACCGGACTTGGGAACACCGGACATGGGACCTTGGGAACACCAGCCACCCACATAGATGCCAGAGGAGTATCCTCCAGGTTAGCAACCAGGCACCTGTGCCTTGACACCATCATGTTGTCAGCTAACTCTGGACTGGTGGCCATCTTGCGAGCGAGGTCTGGACTGGCTGCCTTCTTGCAAGTGGGCTCTGGACTGGCTGCCTTCTTGCGAGCGGGCTCTGGACTGGCATCCATCTTGCGTGCGGGCTCTGGACTGTCCACTGCAAACTCTGGGCCACCGCCTCCCCCAAAAAAAATATTAGAGGCGATCTCCTCCTGAACCTCGCCCATGGTCAGAGTGGAACCAGAGCTCAGAAGAGCGTAATCCATAAATTCGGCTAGCAACCCAAAGTCTTTCTGTAACGATGAGTAACCAGGCAGAGATCCAAATGCAGTTTAGAATTTAATTAAATAAACCGAGACAAAACAAACCAAGGTAATCCTCAAGCAATTTAGGATAACAAGGAAACAAGAAACACCTGGGGAAACTAATTCAATTCAATATTATTTATATAGCGCTTTTCACAATGTGCATTGTTCCAAAGCAGCTTTACAGGAGAAAATAAGAAAAACTGATAAACAAAAAAAAGGTAAAACACAGCACAGTGCATGGTGTTTATAGAACAAGCTAGATTATTCTAATAAATAATATCTAATAAATGCAGTCTCCCGGTGGTTTATTTAGCATATTTTGCATTAAGTGAATGCTTGGCTGAAAAGATGTGTCTTTAATCTAGATTTAAATTGGGAGAGTGTGTCTGACCCTCAAGTAGTAGCGGGAAGGCTAATTAACATGAAAAACTACAAAAGACTACAAACATGGTACGCAAACAGGAAGTAACCTAAAAGTCCAAAATAACAGGGGAACACAGAATGAGTGCACGCAAAACAATTGCCGATTACATATTTCAACACCATCTGAACATTTCTAAAGTTATTCATGCACAATTTGAATTTGTTAGCTGTTCAGTGCTACTTTCTGGTTAAGAAATAATACATTTGCCAGATTCTGTGCCATTCCAATTATACAGCAAAATCTGTTTTATGCCTGGATTCCGCAATTCAATCATAGGGCCGTATGCTGTATTTTTACATTTTTGCCCCATAAGAAACTCAAAGTTTTTTCCTACATTTAAACATGCTAATGCTGTATTTTAAACTGCAACAACAACATCGGTGCATTGTAAGATGCCCAAGCAGGCTTTCCTACATTCAAACATGTTAATTTGTTGTATTTTGAAACTGCATAACAAAAAAGGGGACATTCAGTAAATTACATTAACATAAACATGCGCTGTTCTCCGACGCGTTATTCTCCGCCCTTGCCTCTGTACTTTTGAAAATGGTGGTCCTATTCATGCTAGCAAAATGTCAGAAATGAAACTAATAAAAGTTCTCCTCAGTCATCGTCCTGTTCACCTCATCTCTCAGGAGAGACTGCTTGCGAGTCGCGCCCCTCGACTAATGTTACGTTACTCCTGCTCTTTGCTACTACAGCTCGTGCTGAATGGAACAGACGCGCGTCACTTCATAACTGTAGGGTCCGTTCCCGACTGAACTAAATTTATTTTAGAGATTCTTTTTCACACTATGCTACTTGAAGGGCCGGAACAAATTACACAGAGGGCCGGGTTCGGCCTGCTGGCCGCCAACTGAATAGGCCGTACCTACCCAAAAGGTAAGACCTGAACCATTGGAGCGCTGTTCCGGAGACAAGAGGATGTTGTGATTAATTGTGTCAAAAGCAGCAGATAGATTTAGCAGGACGAGTACCGATGATTTAGATGCTGCCCTTACCAGTCTCAGAGCTTCGATGACAGAGAGTAGGGCAGTTTCAGTTGAATGACCGGTCTTGAAACCTGACTGGTTGCTGTCCAGGAGATTATTCTGAGTGAGGAAGGAGGAGAGTTGGTTGAACACAACACGTTCTAGAGACTTATCAATGTATGGGAGGAGTACTGTCCTGTAGTTTTCTGCACGTGCAGGATCAAGTGTGGGTTTCTTCAGAAGTGGGGTTATGCAGGTCTCCTTTAAAGCTGTGGTAAGTGTACCAGTGTGGAGAGAGGATTTAATAATATGGGTGAGAGCAGGGACAACTGATGGAGCGATAGCCTGAAGGAGATGGGTGGGGATGGGATCTAGCGGGCAGGTAGTCGGGCGGTTAGAGAGGATCACCCTAAAAAACGGCAGCTTCAGAAAGTCGAGAGAATGAGGGGAGTGTGTGCGTGTCAGAAGTTAGGACACGTTCGTGAGGAGGCGGTGTGGAGAACTGGCTGCTGATGGCAGTATTTCCCTTTCTGTCTGTCTCTCGACGTTGTGTCGACAGAATGGGGTTTGAACTTGAGAACCTATCATCTCTGATTGTACTTTTAAAAGGCCAATAAACTTGGCGAATGGCATGGCATGCCAGTCTCCGCCCCGTGCATATGGGTATAAAAGGAAGATGGGGTGCCCATTCATTCACCCTTTGTTCTTCGGAACCAGTGAGGCATCACATGCTGAGCATTATTATCTCTGAAATTTCCTACAGCGTGCTTGTGTCGCCAGACGGGCAATACCTGCATCACATGCTTGGGCCGCCAACATGCTGAAGTAGCGTTCGTCTACACGGCATGCCCGCACTGCAAGTATATGTCTATCAAGGTGTTGCGGTCACGGTTGGCTGTGTTCTTTGCTGTTAAAGCTGACGAAGTTGGGGGGGGCAGGTGAACAAAGAAGAGCAGAGAAGTTTTTAAAGAGAGTACAATAGTCAGATGCACTGTTGAGTGGTAGTATTGAGTGGTAGTACTGAGTTTTAGCAGTGGAGACATCAGTGGAGAATGAAGATGGGAGAGATAATGACAAAGGTCTGTGGGGTCATTTGATTTGCGCCACTTTCTTTCAGCAGCCCTGAGCCTGGAGCGATGCTCACGGAGAACATCAGATAACCAGGGGGCAGAGGGCATTGCCGAGGCTGGTCTAGAGGTGAGTGGGCATAACTTTTCTAGGCAGGATGTTAGAGTGGAGCATAGAGTGTTAGTAGCACTGTTAATATCCAGTAATGAGAAATGCTTTGGGGAAGTGAGTGTGGATGAAACCACTCAGGAGAGAGTGAGTGAGGTTACGCCTAAAGATAACCTGTGAGGGAGGCATGTGTTGTGTCTAATGTAGACAGGTTGAGGTCGAGAGTAAGAAGAAAATGGTCAGATGTGTGCAACGGGGTGACTTGGGTATGCTTTGTAGTGCAGTAGCATCATGGTGTATGTAAGATCCAATTAGTTACCTGATTTTGCGTAGCTGTAGTTGGGATCCGGTCGAGGAGGAGTACCATCTTCAGGGAAGGATGAGAGAAGTACGTCCATCTCCTCCACAAAATGTCCAAGCTGACCTGTGGGACGATAGACAACTTCAAAGTGGATTTTAGCCGGGTGTGTTATCGTAACAGCATGCGATTCAAATGAGTTGTTGTCGCACAAAGGTGGCACCTTGAATTTCCAATTATTTGAGATAAGTAGGCCAGTTCCTCCACCTCTTCCTGATATGCGAGGGGTGTGGGAAAAAACGTAATTATTGGAGAGGGCAGACGTTGTGACACTGTCCTGTGGTAAACAGAAAATGATAGAATAATATAATAATTGAAAAAATAGAATGATAAAAGTGCAATACTCAAATGCCTTGGCGGTGTCCCTGCTCGGTGGAGTTGCACAGGTAGAGTCACATGTCTTTGCACTCTTTGGTCTTCACACGATGAGGGCTGCACGTGATGAGGCTGCGGCGGTGGACAAATTAATTGTGTATGCTCCTGTTGTGAGTGAATTCAGCAGGACACGCTTTCTATGTTAGCACAACAACGAGGCTAAGCTAAGCTAAGCTACCAAAACTGTAAAACATGGAAACAAACGTGACTTCAGAACGTGTTAAAACGGTTAACAAAAAACATTGCTAACTAGCAACGATAGCTGCGCTAAAACAAACGAGACAGAAATAAATCCCTTACACGCCTCTGTTGACGTCCATTGCTGCTTGCCTTTTTAAAATGAAAACGACAGGAAGCTGTTGTGTTTTACATCATATTATTTCATTTAACTTTGTTTAAGCGTAAAGTTACATTAAAATAAATATTACAAACTGGGATTACTTTGAGTGACGCATCAAGTCCTCTTATGTTCAATTTGTAATATAACCGGACTGAGTCCTTCTGTCCTCGCGAGTTCAGACTCCCGAGTCTCAACTCGCAAAGTCCGATCTAGCAAGGACACAAGTCCGTTCTTTGCATTATTGGAATTAAGAAACGGCTACAGTCTAGTATGTGTTGCATCACCATTGGTTGACATTGATTAGCTGCACCTAGCAAGCTTGATTAAAATGACCTGCCTGAACGCTATAAGCTTGATATGTGTGGTGACCAAATCTTTTATGTCCTTTTATTATATACTGTACCAGCACATTTTTACTCTCAAGGTGTCCAAAAACGAAGCATTGTGAAACGTTTATATAGTGACGCCTCGGGGTACCTTTGGCGTCTTAGTGACGCAAAAGATGCTTTGATTTTGACGCCGTGGTAGTGGGAATTCAACAGATCAGTTTGATTAGAAATGGTAACTTGTATTTTTCCACTTACACCATAAGCAAGACATTCATGTGGACCTAGTTAATTCATTAAAACTTTAAAAACAATACATATGTTGGAGTTGTCTACATCCTGCATACTGTAAAGTATTCGGGGATTCCCAAAGTAGGGGTCGCAAGGGCGGGTCATAAGATGATTTCCAGAAATATATATATTTTTATTAATTGAAATAGTGTATTTTATCAATAAGTGTAACAAACGACAAAAATATAAGTTAAGTCAAAAATAAAATCAAGCAAAAAGCCACAAAGCCTTTCGAATTTCCTTCCCCTCGATTGTGACCCCTAAGGTGATTACGTCACATTAACGACATCAGCAACCGCATTAGGTTAGGTGCAGCAAGTCATATTACAGCACCACATTAAACATCCCCATATGTGCACGCAGATTATTTTTCAGGCTTTAGGTTTAGGATATTTTTACTTGGCGAAATGAAATGTTGGTTAATATCAAAGACAATGCAACGCCGCAGTCAGAAAAGCCATCGACCTCATGTATGAAAAGAGACTGGCGTTTGCATAAAAAGGACATCAGCACTCGAATCAGTTTGAAGAAATTTGACCATCCGTAGTAATTTCTCAGGATCTGAAGTGGGACACTCACATTGACTCTATTGTTAAAAAGGCCCAGCAGAGGCTGTACTTCCTTCGCCAGCTGAGGAAGTTCAACCTGCCACAGGAGTTGCTGAAACAGTTCTACTCTGCCATCATCATCGAATCCATCCTCTGCACTTCTATAACTGTCTGGTTCAGCTCAGCTACCAAATCTGATCTCAGAAGACTACGGAGGGTAGTCCGGACTGCTGAGCGTATCATTGGTACAACCATCCACACTCTCCAAGAACTGTACTCATCCAGAATGAGCAAAAGGGCTGGTAAAATCACTCTGGACCGCTCACACCCAGCACACTCCCTTTTTGAACTGTTACCCAGGTAGCCAGTGCAGTCGGGCCAGTTCCGGCCGAGTGTCGGCGCACTCGGCTGTGTTCTGGCAGTGGCTCACCAAAAGTAAGCCAGCTCTGGCCCAGCAATGGTTGCCAGATTCGGCTTGGTTTTGGTTGGGCGGATGTGGCCCAATTCGGGTTGAGAAATGGCACTTTTGCCATATTCGGCCTGACTATGGTTCTCAACTGCTGCCGTCATTTTGGGTGAGATATGGCCATACTGACTCGGGCCAGTTAAGGTTGAGTGTTGGGGTGGACAGATCAGAGACTTGGGCACAGGTAGGGTAAATAGACTTTTTCAGAATGGGTTACCTTTTAACAATGCAGCAAATTTGTTTTACTTTGTAATAAAATGATTTAGCAAGTGGCACTTAATCTCAAATGTTTTTTACTTTAGTGAGAAATAAATAGAAGACAATCCATAGAAGAAAGAAATAAAAAATAAAAAGATCCCGATTACCTAACATTTAAATTCACAAGTAATGTAATGTTAGCTGACTGAAGACTTGCTTTAGATAGTTCTAGCTTGTATATAGTATTACTAATTCTAAACATGAGAGCTATTTTTTTTCCCATATTAACAAGCATCAATATTATATTAAACATCCAGATTTAAATTCATATTTACAAAAGACAAATAATAAAGCTGGGTTTTTATGAACATAACTACCATAATCAATATTTAAGATTTTACATTCCCAACCTTAAAGAAAGTTAAAAGAAGTGACCATGTTTTCAATTTGTTTTTCAACAATTAATATTTCATAATTGTTTAGTTTTCCTGTAATTAAGAATATTTTTTACCAAGGATTAAAGCTATAGAGACTGATTTTAAGTAGTGTGATGGAAAGATAAGCTCAGAAAATTCCCCTAATAAACAGAGGTAAGGGGAGAATGGTATTGTACAGGACCTCTGTGCCATATTGAATGTGGGTAAGTATCTGGGTAACGGAATATCTTCCACATAATATCTTAACACACACATAGTTAATTAATTAATTGTCAACTTACTAAAAAATTTTTTTTAATAAGTTGTAAATCAGTTTTAAAGCCTTTCAACTTTTATTTTGTTTTACTTTTATTTTATATCTGATCAAATATTTTTCTTCTTAACTGATTATCATTGAGATTTTTATGTTTTGTATGAAATGTATCTTATGAAACAAGCTCGAAGTGGAAAAAACGGCTTTGATTTTGAAAAACATAAACCGTCTCATGTTTCAAACTTTCAAGACATGCCCCACTAGCTGCAACATGACAAAATTTAGCGGGCTTTTTTCCTCTGGACCTAATGCGATTGCTGAAGGAATAAAACAGTGCCATGTGCTGAGGTAAGTACTTTTTAATAATTATTTAACATGCTTTTCATACATAAAATATTGATACTCTGTACATATTACATCAGTGTGAACTTTGTAAGGTAACAGTTAGCCAATCTCGTGTGTTGACTGATATAGCGTAGGTCTCATATTCGACATTACTACAAGCTTATATCGACAAATACGTAGCATTAAAATTGAATAATAAATACTGCAGTATGTTTACATAAAATTCTTGAAGAAAAAATGTTTTTTTGCAATCATAAGATAACCTTTACCTTCACAATTATTCTGACAGTGAAAATATGTCATTGAGGTGAGTCATGTCATGTAATTTGTAATGGTAATGTGACTACGCATGAAACAGAGCCGTCTTCAGCATCTTATAAGCATTCGGTTTAAGAATTAACTTGTTTACCTGTCTTTCCTGCCTTTCATTAAATTCAAGCCTTTGTTATCTAGATTTATTAACCTCACTTTCACTATGTGGCCTTGACCTAAGTTATATCCTAATAAAATAAAAATATTGCTTTACTTAAACATTACTTAACAATAGTATTGAGTTGTATGATAGTAGTATGAATATTATCATAAGATATGTTTATGGTACCTTGACAACCCTACTGTCCACTAACGTTATACAACTTTACATCTTTTTGTGATTGTTTTTGTCACATTTAGATTTCTCAAGATCATCATTTTGTTGACCATCTGGGAAGAATTCATCTGTGCCATGTAAGTAAAAGTGCAAATAACGTTATATGGTTTCTTTAAGGATTTTGAAATGATATTGGCAGAGGCATATTGTCTTAAGAATAATGTAAACTAAATTCAATATATTTAAACATCTGTTTATATTTTTCTAAACCTCTGCTAGTCCAGACATAGCTGCATTCGAAAGAAACCTCTACTATTAAAATTAAAGATTAAATGTAATAAATTTGTTTTTAAATTAATAACTAATAAAAACAAAATAACACTTATTTTAATCAACAGATGCCGCCTTACTTTTCAATGACATAATATTGTTGCGCACACAGGTCAACTGAAATGAAAAGAATAAGATACAATTTAAATACAGATTAAATTAAATATTAATACAGAAACACTACATAGTGCTCCTTGAGATACACTGCCCGTCCAAAAAAAGTAACCACTTGTATTTAACTAAGCAAATAGGTAAGAGCCTCCCATTGGATTGGAGGTATAGGTTCAGCAACGTTATGTGCCCAAAGAATGAGGTCAGCTGATGTTGTGATTATTTTTGCTGTGAAGAATCACTCACAAAGCTGTGAGATCCATTGCCAAAGGAAGACTTTAATATCAAAGATACAAAGCCGAGTTGCCTGCAGAACAACTGAACAACTCTGGTTGGGGGACGACCTTTATAGTGGTCCTCACACACACACACACACACACACACACACACACACACACACACACACACACACACACACACACACACACACACGTCAACCTAAGTTATCGGTGGTTACATTATCATGCTGGTGAGGTGGCAATGATAACAAGGACTCTGGTACTTACGACTAGAGATGAACTAACAAAGTCCAGACCTCACCATGTAGAGATAAACTTCTAATAGTAAAACAATGGGTACATGATTCCGTTATACTTTGGTCAATAAAATCTTCAACACTGACTGCCTGAATATACTGAATGACCAGGTTATTCCATTAATGATTTTTTCTTCCCTGATGGCACGGACATATTCCAAGATGACAATGCCAGGATTCATCGGACTCAAATTGTGAAAGAATGATTCAGGGAGCATGAGACATCATCTTCACACATGGATTGTCCACAACAGAGTCCAGACCTTAACCCCATTGAGAATCTTTGGGATGTGCTGGAGAAAACTGCGCAGCGGTCCGACTCTCCCATTATCAATACAAGATCTTGGAGAAAACTTATGGACATTGCAGAAGCTTCTCGAAGCGATGCCACAGTGAATGCGTGCCGTAATCAAAGCTCAAGGCGGTCCAACGAAATATTAGTGCGTGACTTTTTTTGGGGACGGGCAGTGTATAAAGTGCTGCAATAAAATACATTTGGAAAAAATTCTGTTGGTCAGAAATGATACATTCATATGTACAAAATTAGAAGATTAAAAATTAATAAAAACTATGTGAACTTAAAAATAGGTTAAATTTAGCTGTTATGAAATGCATTTTATTCAAAGTAAATGTGATTATTTTGACTACTGGCACTTTTGGTCATGGAGCTTGAGACAAACTGTCTGACAGTTTGTGTGCGTTATGATAAAGTGAATACATGTAAATATAATTATATCCCAAACCTGATGTGTGTTTCTCTCTGTAATCCTTGTAATGCATAAGAATACTATGGTTGATGATAATTATTAAAGATATAAGTGTTAATATTATAGTTATGTTTTCCTTGAACAGCTGCTGACAGAAATTCTTTTACTTCAGTGGCAAGCTGGTGATCAGGACTTGAAAAGTAATATAAAAAGATGGCTTCTACTTGCATCTGACAAGAGAGGGCCCGAAACAAGCAAAATCTTTATAAGGTATTTCAGATGTTGTTGGCATTTACATGAGTTACCATTCATGCCTTCAGTCTGTCTGATGTATTAACCATGAGTCATTTTCTGTTCCCTCTCTTATCTCTTTCTGTCAGTCTGTCCTTCTTTTAAGGTACACTTACTGAGGAGATTCGAGATGTTTTATCGATCACTTCCATTTGTTATTGTAATGTTACAATTCAAATAAATATCTAAATATATATTTCTCATATTTCTTTGGAGCATTTTTACATAGGAGCACATGGCAACACCTACAGTAAAGTATGAAATTGAATCCTCTAAAAAAAGTTTGTTCTGTGCATAGTCTTTTCTCAGTGTAAAGTGTTTTAAGAAGGGAAAAGTAAATCACATCCCAATAAAATGATGTTTTGTTGAAAAACATTTTAAAAATGGCTTAATTTTTACATAAAACTGAATGTCTAATACACATTTATTTTAGTAGATTTTATGAAGTGCATGATTAAGAATAAATGATATACTTAATTTAGTTTTGTTATTCTTATTAAACGCATGTACATTTGCTGGCTGAGTGTACAGTTTGTAGATGGCATGATTGTGGCCCTATGCTGGCAGTGTCGGCTCACTTTAAGCACCCGGACTCGTGCCAGTGGTGGCTGAGTGTACAATTTTTAGTTGGCGTGATTGTGGCCCTATGCTGGCAGTGTCGGCTCACTTTAAGCACCCGGACTCGTGCCAGTGGTGGCTGAGTGTACAATTTTTAGTTGGCGTGATTGTGGCCCTATGCTGGCAGTGTCGGCTCACTTTAAGCAACCGGACTCGGGCCAGTGTACTTGGGCCGATTCTGGGGCGTCATTCATCCCAGATTTGGCATGAGTCTGGCAACCGCAACTGGGCCGATTTATTTTTTCTGGCCTGCCGGATTTGGGCCGAACTGTTTTGGCTACCTGGGTACCGTCTGGCCGACGCTACAGAGCACCAGAACGACCAGACACAGGAACAGTTTCTTCCCTCAGGCAATCCATCTTATGAACACTTGACATTAAACGCGGAACACACAACTCTATTTTACATTTTATTCACCAAATTTGCACATATCAGACCTGTACATACATAGTTGTCTATATTGTATATTGTGTTTTTGCTGTTTTGTACATTTCCTATTTCTATATTATTGTATATTATCATTTTCTTTATCATCTGTGTTCTGTCCTGTTGCTTTCTTTCTGTTGCACTGTGGAGCTTCTGTCACTATAACAAATTCCTCGTATGGTGAAACATACTTGGCCAATAAAGCTCATTCTATTCTAATAGTTCATGGTTTATGTATAACAACATGTAATGTAATGAGTAAATTACTATAATTTTTTTATGTTAGACTGTGTTCTTTTTGTGTCCTCATTATGTTTGGATAGACCTAACAAGTGCATGTGCGCAGTTGCGCGCAACATTTGTATACTTTAACCACCTCCGAGGACAGTGGGGGTCTCGAGTCACTGGCAATGCTATTTTAGGGGTTGTGGGCTGAAAAGTTTAGGAACCCCTGTTCTATCGGATTGTTACGTTCCCATATCAAGTCTAGGGGTCGTTAAGTCACGTAACAGAATAAAAATGGTGTTGTGTGTGTGTGTCAGCAACAAGGCAATGTAATAAACCTCACAAGAGGAAATTACAAGAGAAACATCCCACTTCAAAACTTAAATGCAAGAAAGGTATTGATTTTATTGTCTTAGATGCAGGAGGGTTGTTAATGACTTCGAGAGGGGGCTAAGGCCAAAACAACAAACATAATACTTCTAACTAAACCCAGAATCTAGCTAACCTTCCAAAAGAATAGAAAACAAAAGTACATCAAAATACCCTAACTCCATTACTAACATAAACGGGAGAAAACAAGTCCAGAAAGAAAACGGCACCCCCTCTCTACTTACACCCCATCCCCAAATTAACAGTTCAAACTTACTTTACAAATCCAATAACCAAAATTAGAATACAAACAAAAATAACCCTACAATATATACAGTATATGAGGCTTTCTGGCTGAGAAGAATGACAATTACAACAGCAGTATACCTCAATGTCATAAAAAAGAAATGAAGAGGAAACCAATATTCACAAATAATCTCCGCTGAACAACACGGGGACCAGAGTCTCACAACAGAGCCTCCACGCACACACAACCACATTTTCTGTAGTGGAAGTGCTGCTTAAAAACTCTGCTGCTCCCTCTCATCCTCCAATCGGTATCACCAGCCAATCATTGATATCAGGTGGTGGCCATTACCTCCTACTGGCCAGAGAGAGAGAGAGAGAGAGAGAGAAACAACACACCACAAACAAATACGTCCTGGGATGTAACACTGATGTTGAATGAAAATGAATGCCCAGGTCCCAAAATACCTCAACTTCTTTCATTTTCTTCTTCTTTAACTTAAATCTGCAGTCTGGTGATAACTCAACATGACCCCGCACTGCAGGGAGCGGGGTAAATTATTTCTGTTATATTCTTTATTGAAATGAATCAGGCATTTCTAAAGACAATCATGCGTAACGGGTACATTTGCAGTTTTAGAAAACAACCGTTTCTAGTGTGCCATATATAAATTAGCTTTCGAAATGGCAGCAATTACAAAGTACAAACTGTGAATATGCACAAATAAGATTTCATTTTGAAACAATCACCATCCTTGCAATGAAATGGATCTATAACCTCACTCTGCTGTAAACAAATGATCCAAATCACGGTTTTAACGAAATGTCTTTTTTATAACTATGCACCCTGAATGGTACAATGGTACACCCTACATGGAAAGAAATTCAATTAAAGCAGACAAAAGAGTCACTTAAAAAGTTCTTACAGTAGTTCAGTCAGTGTCATTTGAAGTCATACTGTGTGCTGTAACAATGAGAATCAATTGGTCTGTCTGCCAAACATATTCTGCCTTTCAGCTTTTACCACTGACTGTAAGTATCAAATGTTTTTTGATACTTGTCGTAGAGGAAGAGAACCCATAATAATGCAAGTTACTGTACTACAAAATACACAAGTCAGGGCTACAGTACGGACACGTTTGGTTTTTACTTGACAATAACCTCCTTTGAACCTTTTCACCCATCATTTTGAAGTCTCATAACGACAGGGAATGTTGTCTATGTAACTTGATTGCTTTATTTCTTAAGAGTTTTTCTAGAAAAAAATCGAACTGAATTGCGTTTTAGTTGATCAAATTTGAGTTGTTTAATGTGGGCTAGTTATTTGACCTTCCAATAAGCTTTACAGTTATACATTTCTATTTTAAGCATTTAGTGGACGCTTTTATCCAAAAGTGATTTAATAAAAAAACTACAAGTACGACAAAGTAAACAAATTCATCCTAAGTGGGCAATAACCAATTCATAAGTGGGCAAAATACAAAGATTCAACAAGTGTTCAGAGAAGTACAAGGTACAAGTCAGAGAGAGGAAGAAAACAGGCTCATTAAAATTCACTCGATTCATTGAAGATGACACGGCAAGGTGTGAAGTGACAGCACTAGTTCTTGCATCCAGGCTTGTTTGTTTGGTTATGGTAGTGATACAGAAATCAAACACGCCTCTTTTGCTCTTACAACTATAAGACATGCAACCGCTTCTGCATGGGAAAGCTGCCATGACTGCAGGTCTACGATTCTTTACCTACTGAAAGCCCTGCAGCTAGCCAAGGTACATTTTAATGCACTGTACATTATATCAATATATTATATAATGTTTAATGATGACTCATTTACTGTTGAGATAAATGGGTAGTCCACACCGCTGCCTCTCTAATTACTGTTTATAGAGTCTCTCAAGACACATGTTTCCTTTCAAATCTGTCAAATAATAGAGACATCATACAGTGTGTGCAGTGTGTCAACAAAATAATTAATTATACAGTATAAATAATAATCTGCTTGTCACACCACACACTGGCATACTTTGTGAATGACAACAGAATAAAGTTAAATGATTGAGAATCACACGCAATTCAACTGTCAAGTCATTCAGAACACAACAGACACGCACGCACACCTCACTAGACTCGTTTGCCATTTTCATGTGATCTGTGTCAAGCACATTTTATCATGGGATTTCTGGGCTTACGCTGGGGTCACACTAGACTTTCCCACCATATATAGGAACATGCAATTTCACTCTTTTCTTTATTTCCTCCCTTCTGAATTTTCTGACAAGGTCACGCCGTGACGTATCGATCTTCTATTGGTCATACGTCATCAAATGACATAAACTTACAGAGTTCATGAAGCATTACTTTGGAACATGAAAAGTTTAAGGTCATTATAGTCACAAGCCGAGATTTTTGCATTTTTCTTGTGTGATTTAATTGGATAAATCATTAAGATATTTGTATGGTGCTGTTCACACAGCATGTGCACAGTATACAGACGTCTCTATTTCTATCTACGATATTTTTAACTTGATACTGTGTCTTGTACTCATGACATTAACTCTGAAAACAACACCAACAACAAAAAACCATGACAAAATGAGACTTCCAAGAAGCCAACAAATAAAACTGCAAACTGAATGTGAAAAGCCCCTTGAGAAATCATTTATAAATACTATACTTTTAAACATGATTTATGTATAGCATTATGTACATAATTAATGGAATGACTAAACGATAAGAAGGTCATATACTGTAGGTTATCCTGCTATGTGGTGGTTCTACTCATTTGGTGATCAAAGGTAATTTTACCAAGAAGGTTAAAAAGGTCTAAACTCATAAAGAAAGACCAAGAACCACAAGAAAGTCAAATATGGCTATGTTTGCTTTTACAGTAGTTTCTAACAACAAAATGATTGTATATTTGTGACCCTAGACCACAAAACCAGTCATAAGTAGCACAGGTTTATTTGTAGAAATAGTAAACAAAACATTGTATGGGTCAAAAAGATCGATTTTTCCTTTGTCAAAAATCACTATATTAAAGATGGGGTAACCCACGCAGTTTCTGCCAATCTCATATTAATCTTGAGTACCTATACAGTAGTATTGCATACGTCATATCTTCGAAGAGTATTTAGTTTGATCACATTTATAAAAGAGAAATACAGCTGTATGATTATTTCCGGAAAAAGACGAGCTGCTGGAGGCGGGCAGGGGGACGGAACTACAGCACAAGCACACAATACATCATCGCAATAATCCCTTTGTGTTTTGTATATTTATGCACATATGCTCCGATTGCCAACAAAACACAGACGTATGACTTACAGTAGTTTGACTTACCGCGTGCAGTTCATGTCCGGCATGTTTTAGCGCTGGGACCGCTTCATCTATCAGTTTCAAACCATCTCCAAATCGAGCGTTATATCCACCGTTTATATAACATCCATCACTGAAATGAAGTGAGCAAAGAAACACAGCTAAACTTCACTATGGCAAGAGTAACGAGCTGCAGCTGCAGGCCCACAGCGCAGTGCGGCCAATCTTGATAAGTGGGTCTTCCTATAGCTCATCGGTTGGCGCGTGGCGGGCAATATGCCCTTTTCACAATGACGTCACTTAACTTCCGCCTTTTTGCAAAGCAGTGTATCATAACATCCATCTTGAAACAAACAAGAAGAAGAAGAAGAACTTACGTTTTGCGTCGCGCTGGAATTTAACAACAGTGAGAAAAAAAACTGACAGAACACGTATTCAAGTACTTATCCTAGCATCTTCGCTAACACAAAAAGAAAACAAAACACTTACCTTCATAATCAAACAGGTACTGTTCAACGAAGAATTTGTATCCTTTTCCTAGCTTTGATCTTGTCGTTAGCGAAAATTTGTCTGCAAGACGTTGTACATCATCTAGACGTATTTGTGGCAGATGTGCAAGCCACTTGGTAAACTCCATTCTGAGGAAGTAACTTCTTGAGTTTTACTGGCGGTTGGCAAATCAGCTTATAGGTGCATTACCGCCACCTTATGAACTGGAGTGCTAGCGGAAGTAATGATACACTGCTTCGCGGCAGAACGGAAGATGCGTGACGTCATGTGAAAAGGGCGTATTTCTTTCGCCTTGCCGTGGGTGTGCTTTTCCGGGAGAATTGCCCAATAAAAGGAATAGGATCCCTGTTACGAAACAGGTTTGTTTTAACGCTCGCTACTGGATTGCAGCTGTAATTACATCGTGAAGAGTGGATGAACCCGAAAGCTAAAATTCTAGGCTTAACATACAGTAGATAGCAAACTTGAGTGGGTAATTCCCAAAGAGCGGGCAGCAGCGAGTGAAGCTTGTAGATGTGTTTCCGGCAATTTCTGTTCTCGATTTTGCTGCATCCACTCACAAATATAAAGTTTGATATATTTACGGTAGGAAATTTACAAAATATCTTAATGCAACATGATGTTTGCTTAAAGGTCGGGTAACTGTCAGGACTCAGGTTTGACATTCCTCTGATGGAACATGCTATTTCATGCATTCTGACTTCTTTAGATTGTTAAATGTGCTTGCTTCTCATGCTCAAAATGGGCAACTTGTTAAAAAACGAGTTGGATGTAGTATTTCTGTGCTTGACACACTCCCCCAGAATCCAGCTTGTTTTGGAAAGTTTTTATAAGTCTGGATCCCTGTTTCTTCTTAGAAACGGCCTGCTACAGCTTCAGGCTTGTTGGGGCTATAGAGTGTTTTCACGACGCGTCATCAATCTGGAAGTCGGCCATGTTGGAGGCACTCGGACTTAAATAATAGCATGGATTGCACTGTGAATGCGCTACTCAATAGACTGTCTACTTATATATTATGTCTAAACCACGACAGAAACGTGTGGAAGCTGCTAAATCCTACAGAGACGGACTTGATAAGCAGGAATGGGCTCGGTGTTTTGAGAAACTAAAGTTGATAGGCGATAAAGATCCTTACGAGCTGGCTCCTTCGTAGTGGACTGACGACCCCACAATTCTTCCTTCTATTTCTTATCCCGATTAGTGAACTACTTAGTTTTTTCGCTAAGCCCCTACACAGCTGAGGACCTTAAATGTTTTGGAGGCATATAACCAGATGGTGTGTGGTTGGGTGAGAGATGAGAGTTGGGTGAGGCACAGCATCAGCTCATCAACGACATGTGTATTGCAAAAAAAATCACCTACCTTGGCTTTCACATTTGGCAGACACTTTTGTCCAAAGTGACTTACATTGCATTATACTATGCAGTTGTTTCTGAGTACTGTCAGAAAAAATGTGTACCTTTAGGGGTACAATGGCTTGTCACTGGGGCAGTACCCTCAAAGGTACACATATTGTAACTTTCCACATGGATACCCAGACAGCAAGCAACCATTGAATCAATGTAAAAAATAGCTGATTTGTGAATGTTAATTGCATTGAATCAATATCACTTTTGCACCTGCAATTAATGTTGAAAAAATGTTGAAATTTCAACAAATCATCATTATTGTGATCAGTGTTTGCTTTAGTTGGGCTCTTGAGTTTAATGCTAAGTTTTCTTTACTGTCTAACACATGTTGTGGCAAAGAAAACTAAGATCCAGTGGGATCAGAAAATGATTGTTATATCATCACAATGAAGCTCTGTAAATTACTTTTGAGTGTCTTGTGTTTTTAATATTTGAAGGTGGAGTTATGACAGTTTAAAGAGAATTAAGCAAATTTATGGACAATTTACAGAATAAATGATTTTCAATAACTGTTACATTTCTGAATCAGTTAGACATGAAGAATTGGTGTATAAATCTCAACAATGGTGACAATTCTTCTTCACAGGGACGTGGGGACGAAGGTATGTAAATAGTGCTAACAAAATCTGATTTTTAGGTAGACCAGTGAAAAATAAAACCTTTTCATATTTACCCTCAAATGCACTTTGGTCATATGAAGAGGACAATTTTTGCAACTGAATGTTTTCTGTTCTCAGATTTTGAAGTTAAGTGGTCATAGAATCAATAAAGTCACCAGTCATTTCTAGGGTTGGGAATCGTTTCAATTTTATCGATTCCGATTCTGCTTATCGATTTCGATTCTTATCGATTCCCAGTTTCGATTCCACAGTTGAAGTAAAACATTTAGATATCAACCTGTATGGTCATTTAGCCTGCTTATCGACTTGTTTGCAATATACTGTATATATATATATATATACACAGTATATATTTATGAGCAGCGTTTTGTGTATATTTACACACAGAAACACACCTTTTCTGATTTATTACAATTTGTATTACCATAGCTGAACTACATCATGGTTAAACTGCAGTTATTATAATGCAACTATGGTTAACTTGTGATTCCTGTGCTTTAATGCAAATTCTATAGCTAAACTATGCTTACTATAGTAAAAAATATCGATCATTTTCATAAGGGCTTTTATTGAGATATCAGCAGATCATGCAACGCATGTACTTTTCTGAAAATATGCACACAGGAATTGATAAGAGGAATTCGAATTTGAATCTCAAGTATCCGATTCCTATTCCTTTTGATTCCGATCCGATTCCTAGCCTTTCGATTCCGATTCCAAATTGGAATTGATTTTCGATTCCCAACCCTAGTCATTTCAGTTGGAGTCCCTACACTGCAGATATTATCGCTGACATAGTCACTTGTGGCACAATCGTAATCATCTGGTGTGTCCATAAGAAGCAAAGAATGGGCAGCAGCATCCTTGTGTTTCTGCTGGGGTCGATTCACACAACGTTTGTAACGTGATGTCAATGAGTCCTTAGGTTGTTGTGGTTCTTGCTTTCCTCTCATATTAAGGCATGGCACCCAATCTGGATCATCCTTTTTGTACAGGTCAGATCTTTTACCTACAATACATTAATAATAAATATAGCTTCATTTACTAAATTTCAGCAACATTTTAAAGAAAATATTTATGTCTTGCACTACTAGAGTAGTTTATGAAATGAAATTATAATCAAATTTTAAAACAGGTATTTAACAAACAGCAACGAAATATTAATATGAGTGTAACGTATACTATTACACTACAAAATTAGTTAATAAATTAGTCCAATTATTCCCCTACCTGACACGAAATGAGAAGAACATACACGAATGTTGTGAAGATTCTTGCCCTGAAAATCCTGGTACAGTTTGGCAATCCACAAACGCCTTCTTTCCTCCGACAGTTTTTTGCACACTTCTCCTTGATTGGTAATAACTTTTGGCAGTCTATAGTACTCCAAATGTTTTTCTCGGTCCGACCGATTAGTACAGCCCAAAACATGACAATACTTGACCATTTTTATCAGCAAAACTACCGAGTTCCATTCAGTTCAGTCGCATTGTTTACATCCGAGTGCCTCCAACATTTCCGGATTGATGACGTGTCGTGAAAACACTCTATAGCCCCGTCAGAAAAATGCTTAGCCCCGGCAAAGCCCTCCAATGGATTTCCTAATATCCTTTACGGAGTGTCTATTTACACTGATTGCAAAAAGCCCGTCTTGTAAGCGGAGGCTATATACACTAACTCTGCACACCAGTTTCTGATTGGAAAAAAGGTCTAAGAATGCGCTGGCCATCTAGCGTTTCCAGTGGCGTAGAGAGTAAAGCCTATGTTGACTATTTTGTATTGTCGCAGGTTTGAATCTGCCTGGGCTGATGGGCATATTGTCCCTCCAAACAATGATGAATAAAACCCATTGATAATTTATAAAAATATATTTTTTTTTTAAATATTATTATATTAATGATTTTAATATAATTACAAACAAGATGATTACATCCGAAATCAATAAAAAATACAAAATGTATTTTTGGATAACATAGCATAACATAAATTGACTTGGAAGAGAAGCTCTCCATTTTACCACAGAGAGCAGCTTAAGAGCAGGTAAAGCAAATTGTTATGCCCGCCTTGACAAGTCAGATGTTGTCTTGTTTTTGTACGTGGAGCAAAACTCAGTGCTATCTGAATTTACGTAATAGTTACAGAATTGAAAAACTACAACAGAGTATATTGTGAAAATATTAAACGTTTTGATTAATCTGCACTTTATGGGAACACGTTGTGGTCTTTGCTGAAATAAGCACGTTTTACTGTAAATTCTATTTCAATACAAAGAACAGAAGAGTATAGCATTGATTAGTTTGCTTTTGGTTATAGAAGGAATAATTAGGCTAGCGAAGGACCCTTGAAAGGACTCGAAACTTGTGCTTGTGGATATGCTATTTTTTCTTAACAGAAACTTGTGAAGTAATAACAAAACCATACGCCGACTGTACGCTAGTATGTTCATTGCTGTATTCTGCTTAATTAGATTTTTTTTAGGTTAAAAATATAGTACGTTTGTTTCGTAGGCTACTTCACACATTGCATAATGTTTTCGTCAAAAAAGCACAGCATATGAAAGTGTGTTCTAAAATGTTCACAAAATCTTAATTAACAATAACTATAACCAAGTGCACCCATGGGAGAAGTGTAGGCTAATGCACTACAACTATTTTTAAGAAGCTGTTCTGTATTTAAACAACAAAATTGCATGTCGTCTAGCTAAGGTATTTATTAATTTAATAATTTTAATATTGATGTTTAAGAAACACGGTAATGTAATTAAACTTTCATCTCATAATATTTCTGTTTAATATTTTTTATATAATTCATAATTTAAACTAATAATTAAAATATAATTCAATGGTATAATTATGTATTTTGCAGGTAACAAGATTATCTCACACAGATTAATTTAGCTGTTATTAGTGTTGCTATAGAAACAGATAATTTTAACTTCCGAGGACGTGAACAGCTTCGAGCAGAACGTCACGGCTTGTCATCTCATAATTACAGTAATTATGACATGGCGTTAACATAGCCTTGTGCAGAGTACTGCTTGGCACAATGCTAATGGACTGATTTGCTATGTGTACTTGCGGCCTACAGTAAATATTTAATCTCCTAATGTGTGCTTTATTTAACCCATTGATTCTCAAAAATCTTTGTTCATGTCCCCTTTTAAAAAAACTGGAGGCCCTCTCTGTACATTCGTGATCGCATGTCCGTGCAGGGGCCACGTTCTCTTTTCTCCCTTCGCAAGTGTACTTTTTCTTCTGATCACCCACAGTATGCGCAGAATTTCATTGAGCCCCATGTAAAATGGGCAACTCTACAGCAGAAAAAAAAACATGTTTACAGCCTGGTACAAAAATCTATTTTGGTCAATATAGCTAATTTTACCCTTCATAACAACTGTGAGGGGGGTGAATTTTTTTTTAACTCACCAGTTTAACTTATATTAAGTCTTAAAAATTCAGCAAATTAGGTGCATGGCCACTTGAGTGTGGTTGACAAGTGGTTTCAGCAACCAGGTGCCTCAGCTCCAATCACCTCTTTGCCCATTTTCGATTATCCGGGAGTGACGCGCTGCTAAGATGGCGATGGCCGGCTCCGCCCACTTTTTGCTTCAAAACAGCTCCTCAAAAACCTACGTTTGACGTCACGGACACTTCGTGCTTGTTTAGTATACAGTATATGGTCTAGTCCCATGGCATTTTGTTTCTAATTCAATACAGCCATAAACATTTCTGTAAAAATACGTTTTTGTAAAAATTCCAATTACAGGCAGCACGGACAGCAAAAAGCAAACTTTTGTCATTTACCTCTGTTTAAAACACATTTAGCGTTTTTTTGTACCAAAACAATAATGATATAAGTAAAAAAACAAATGTTTGTTTTGAATAATAATAAATGTAATTCCTAATTTGATCAAGATATCTTTTGCCACACTGCGATGTCAAAAGAAAAACTTAATAGATGCAACCAATACAAACATCTGACTGTCACTGCATTTCTCTTATATAACAAAACTCATCTTTAGACTTTAGACTAAGCAGCAGTGTTAATAGTTTATCATCTGTCATCAAATGAACAACATTCCTCGTGAAGCGCCATAGATGAATTGAACAGTTTATGGTAACAGTAAATGCGTCACGCAGCGTCTGTCGCAGTGCTAAGAGGCAGTTTTTCAGTCATGTGAATGATCTCACTTCTCAAATTCATTCACACGCAGGATCGCAAGCTCGCTCTTTCCTCATACAGAACAGATGCTTTGCTCAATGTCCACATGTGAAGCTGCTGAAGCAGCAAACTGGGCCTGTTATCCTGCCTGGCGCACATTTACATTTTTATAGCTGCAGTATGCCGCTGGCAGCTCAGGGCTGCAGGCGAAGGTAATCTGGACGCAAGCCAACTCAATCATGCCTTTTCTACGACTACTGAGAGAAGGTACATACGGGAACTTATGTTGTAAACCTGATGTATTAACAGGCATTAAGGGGATTACTGCATGAGAAGACACTGCAGATATTAAGAGACCTGACTGTCAGGGGAAAAGCATTAGGATGACAAAGTAAGAAAGTGTTGTCTAATGAGGAACTGACAGTCCTCCTCACGTCAGGATCATTGTTGTAGCTCAGTCTTCATTCACCTTCTGTACCGCCAGCATTTCTCTAGCATCAGTGCTCAGGTGAGGGGTTTTCAGCGGAATGTATGTGCCCACGACAAAACACTACACATCAATACCCTCATGTAGGTAAATATCAACATAAAATCATACTAACATGCGTTCATTGACGTATTGCATAAAATTGCCTTTTGAATCTCTTTAAATTTATTAAGGTCAGAGAGTGCTGACTCTATCAATGAAAACGATGAAGCAGAGAAAATTAAGCAGAAAGTAATTTTTACTATTTCCATCAATACAAAGAGTAACTTTGCATGCCTCTCTGGCATGTGTGGCAATATTTAAAATAAAATTCTGACATAAATTTACATTTATACTCCATATATACTATACTCTTAAAAATATAGGTGCTTAAAAGGTTCTTTACAGCGATGCTATAGAAGAACCATTTTGGTTTCACAAAGGTTCTTTAAAGAACCATCTCTTTCTTACTATTTTAAAATCTGAAGAACCTTTTCTTGCCACAAAGAATCTTTTAGGAAACAGAAAGGTTTCTCAGATGTTTAAGGTTCTTTATGGAACCATTTGAACAAAAAATGTTCTTCCATTGTATCGTGAAGCAACTTTATTTCTGAGAGTGTACACATTTGTTTTACAAAAGGAATGTGAGACTACCCAATACCATATCCTATAATGCAATCTGTTTCAGTTAAATGTCCACTTCCAGACAAAATCAATAGTAATAGCCGACATGTTTTCCATCTTACCAAATGCACAAATGTAAAAAATAGAGATAAAGCAAAGACTTCTCTGAAGTATTTGCCTGTTTTTCAGAGTAAGATATGACCCTTCATTGAATAAGCATAAGTTTAAGATGGATGGATGGAAAGTCAAATCAGTAGTTTCATTATTAGCTGTAGTATGGGCCTGTCAAGCCCTCATTACAGTATTGTACAGTAAATGTCAGTGTGGTACATAAACTCTTCAAATACAAATACGCTGGCTGGGGGAACACATGAGACAGCTTCACTACACTGTAAGAAATATATTGTGAAAATTACAGTAATTTACTGGCAGCCATTGACAAGTAATACACTGTATTTAAAAATACAGTAAGTTACTTGTCAATGGCTGCCAGTTAGTAACTGTGATTGTTTATTACAGTAAGTTACTCGTCAGTGGCTGCCAGTTAGTAACTGTGATTGTTTATACAAGTAAGTTACTCGTCAGTGGCTGCCAGTTAGTTACTGTGATTGTTTATTACAGTAAGTTACTCGTCAGTGGCTGCCAGTTAGTAACTGTGATTGTTTATTACAGTAAGTTACTCGTCAATGGCTGGAGGTTAATTATTGTGTTTTTACAGCAATTTGATTGTCAATGGATGCTACTAAGTTACTGTGTTTTTTACAGATAATGTAGATGATTTGGAAACAGTGTCATGGTTTGGCAATGAGGACCCAGGTGCAGACAGCAAAGTGTGAATGACAACAAGACTTTAATACAAAAACACAAATCAAACACCCACGATGGGGGAGACAAAATGAAAACAGGACTACGAATGCATATAAAACATAAACCAAAACTTCCCACGTGGGGGACAAAACAAGTGGACGAGGTAATCAACAAAACTGAGACAGGACTTACACTGATCAAACACAAGACTGAGCAAGAGCAATATATCAGAACTTACTAGAGTGTGAGACACGGAACAATACAAAGTAATACAAAACGAACCAGCACAGGACAATGAAACACGAGGATCTTTTATAGGGAAATACAAACGAGGGATGATAACACAGGGAGGGTGACGGGCAGGTGACGGGGATCAAACACTAAGGAGAAGTTAACAAGGGAACGAGAGGGGCGGGGCCAATGACGAGACACCGGAGAGAAGGAGTATATGGAAAGCCAAAACTGCTTCTCTTCACATATAACAAGGGATCCTGCCGTGATTCTGCCACAAGATCAAGACAGACATGACAAGATGAGGCAGAATCACGACAAACAGCTCCTGACTTAAGAATATAATTATTAATGTGGTTTTAGTTTACTAACTTTCTTAGGATGATTGCCTAAAAGTGAACCTAGATCCAAAACCAAAATGAATCACAGATCACTTATTCTGGTTTGGTATCTTTACGACTTACAGTTTTTGACCATAAGAATAATACTATTAAGAAAAAAAATCTCAGTACAAATTCATTAGAGTTACAGCACTGTATGCTTGGACTGATACAAGTTGATCACACTGTTTGAAAAATACACTGTCTCTATTTTAAGCACAATTTGAAAACATTTCCTAAACAAACAACAAAATGCAAAAACATGGCATAATGTAATCATCCCCCCAAACAAGTCCACTTATAAACACTGGGGAACACTGCTAATAGAGTGCTGCTGTGTACTCTAAGGAAATAAATACTCTACTAGGTGGTAGACTAACTCCAACTGTGTCTCAAATAATGCAAACAAAATGTACAATAAAGATGGGTGTATAGTGCACAATTCACAGCTGAACTGAATGGATTGTTCCACATGAAATGTTACAGAAGATTTCTGAAAAACAAAGAATAAACAGTAAATGATACTATATACATTTAAAAAACATTTAGCTTAAATAAACATTCAACTTTACTGCCATCATTCTGCAGGATAAAGCATCTTGTCTGTGGCAGTGGGTTTGAGGCACCGGTTTAACTTTGTGCAAATGAAATGGATACATATGCCTCTGAAGTGTAGCAGGACATTCTGCATGCCCACACTGAACTCTGATGTTTGCAAGATTTCTGTGAATTTTAATATGCCAAATGAATGCAGAAATCGAAGCTGCATTGAACTTACAAACTTTACACGTATAAAGCATGATGACACCCTAACGTTAAAACGTCCATCTGCACTGTCAGCGACCAACTATTGTTATGCTACTGTTAATAAAGTGACAAAGTTTAGTCCAAAGAAAACTTAAAGCGACAACGAGCGACCTTAAAATAATGTCTCTAAAATTATTTAAGTGGTAGGTCAACTTTTAACTGGACGAATTTAACTGCCGTTGCTACCTGAGCAGCCTCCTATCGGCTGAAATTGCACTTGTAACTTTAGTGTTCGGGCCGGTACAAGCCCCGTCTATCCCCTGCTTTACGGCATATGTCACGTTTTACTCGTAGCCTGGGAGAAGTTAGCGAACAGCAAAGCTAACAGTAAGACGAAACAAACCAAAACATCACCATGGCAGAGCCAGCCAAAAAAAACAAAGAGGGTTTTGTCGGAAGAAGCAAAGAAAAGAAAGCGAGAGAGTGATCGGACACGAGGCCGGTCATGAATCAATATCGGATGGGCTTACACTCGGTGGCGCGAGCAGCAAGAGGCAACAGGTTGCAAAACGGATGGAGACCTAATGGTCCTGCTCCTGGATTTGTAAGTGTTATTTGTACCTTTTTTGTTACCGTCCTGTACTTTTGAACGTATTTGTTATTAGTCTGTGTCATTGGCGCACCACCGGTTCACACTAGCTGAGAGATAATATAGAGATAAACAGCAGGGCAATGTTGGCTTGCTCACCGGGAGACTGCATTTATTCATTTAATTATTTATTAGATATTATTTATTAGAATGCATGGTCTTGGTCTAAACCTCTCTGTGTTTTTCTTATTTTCTTCTTTAAAGCTGCTTTGGAACAATGCACATTGTGAAAAGCACTATATAAATAAAATTGAATTGAAATTAAATTATATATGGTTGCCGGTGTCGATAGCTAGCATGTTGTCGTGTCTCGTCATGAATGTGTGTAGTGCTTGTAAATGAAGACTAAAAAACCACAATAAACGTGTTGTGGTAAAAAGTAGCAGATTCTTTAGTTCAGACCAGTAAACCGCATAAATGTTGAACAGTTCAGTCGTTGAGTAGGCTAATGTTGTCGTTATATATATATATACATTCTATGCGCTGTTTTCATAGCGTATCTGGGTCCGCCGGGTCCGTCGGCTGCCAGTGGGAAATCTTTGCGACAGTTTTTACGACACTGTAAACAGACAATTCCGCTTATCAACCACGTGGGGCAACAGTGAGCAGAAGTTGCTCGTTGTCGCTTTAAGAAACCTACCGCTACTACGCAATCTTTGCAGCTACAGTCCCTGTGGCCGCGCCAAAAGGTGGTGCGGCGCCAAAGAGTATAGATACCAAGAGGCGAAACTGGTGCTTTTTGGGAAACAGCGTGGCCGCCATTTTGGGGTGAAAAGGCTTTTTAACTGACATGGTTTCTATCGAGCTAAGGTTTTTGTCATCGTGTATTATCATCATTCATATTGGATTTCAGCTTCAATGTTTTTTTTAACAAAGCAGCTCATATTGCCATCGTGAGAGAAAAAAAGACCAGTCGCTTTCACCCCAAAATGGCGGAAATCGCAGTGCCCTGGTGTTGCAATGGAACGTTTTGAGTTTCGGCTCTTGGTATCTATAGTCTTTGGCGGCACTGCGCTGCTCCCGGATGGCGTGTGACATCAAAGTATCGCGAGAGCGATTGTAATAGTTACGGAACAAGCTGCACTCAGATTCCCCTGTCACGGTATTTTGATGTAATTTCAGGGATCGGAGTTGCGCAGCGCTGCATGACGTTTAAGTCATTACTAGAGGTGTCATGGCTCTGCCTCACTTAGTCATGTTTTTCTTGGTCCTGTGGCAGAGTCATGACAAAGTCTTTGGTTATGTGTGGAGAGAAACATATTATTGTCCTTTTCACAATAATATGCGTTCTCTCCAGCGTCTTGTCATTGGCCCCGCCCCTCTCATTTCATGTATTGCTTTCCTTCTGTGTCTAATGTTTCCCACCTGCCCTCGCTCGTTATCCTTCGTTTGTCTTGCCTATATATACCCTCATGTTTCATTGTCTTGTTGCTCCTGCATTGTTTATGGTGTCGTTGGTCGCGGTCCATGTCTTGATGTATCCTGTGCGTTCCTGTTTCTCCCATGATCGTGTTCCTGTTTGGATTGTCCTGTCTTATCTAGTAAGTGTTTAGTTTAGTTTTTCTAGTGATGTTTTGTTTGTTTAGTGTGAGTCAGTCCACATCCTGTTTATGATCCTTGTTCCTGTTTTTACCCTACTGTGAGTCTTTGTTTTGTGTTTATTGTTGAAATAGTCTTTTGTTTAACCCCTTAATCCCTGCTGCCTGCAATTGGGTTCTCCCACCACGTAAATCGTGACTAGAGGGTTACATTAAGGTGAGTTTGATCAGGGTTAAGGCTGCAGGAAGTTAACGTCGCAGGCCATTGAGTTTAGAACCACCAGTAGCCTACATCATAAGCCTATTTTTGCTGCTTGTAAACAACCTTATGACAACTCCATAAATTATTTATTTGAGAAAAGTGTATTTTCACAAAAATATTTAATAATCAATTAACAGAAGTTACAAAACAGTTCAATGTTTGGTGACTAGTTGTGATAGGCTCAAAATAAAAAAATAAGCTATTAAAAGCTTGTGCGAGACATTTGTATCCTTTAAATAATGATCGTACCTTGTTTTGGATTATGTCCCATGTCAGAGGTGCCCTGAATATCACACAAAAGTTTCTCAATTCCAAGTTTCACTGTAATACCTGTGAATTGGGAAAATCTCTATTTTAATTATTTAAACCCTTTCTAATATAGAACTATGAACAGTCATGCTTGATTGTTGTGATTTACCACAGGCTAGTGTTGGTTAGGTTAACAAAGTCGTTTTTTCTAGCACATTCCTCTAATGTGATTTTCACAATATTTTGATCAGTATTGTAATTTCTTATTGAATATAGCCCACACTCTAAAAAAATATGGTTCTTAAAAGGTCATTTAGAAGCTGCCTCCTGATTGGTTGTATATCCTGAATCAAAGTCCCGATTTAACAGTCCTGCTGAGGTGCCTGCAGACTGATACACCACACAGGTAAGCTTCAGACTGTTTTTAATCATATATTTTTGTTTTTTTAATAACTTAAGATATTCTATGGTTGTATAATTTATGGGAATCTGCTTTACCAATTATTTAGGATAGTTAAAATGTATATACTCTACTTAATATTTAAAAAATGTATTACATAAACAATTATTATTATTTGATTGAGGAATTATCCTAGCATCAATTATTATTTACTTCTACTGGTTGAACTTCCATAAACCATTTTTCTAAAGTATTTTCATGCACATTATCTTGATGTTTCGTCAACAGTATGTTGTATTTAGGTTTATTTATTGATATTTCAGAGTTTCGTATGTGACCTTGTCCTGGGAGTGAACTTGGAAGAGACGGGTATTTCTCGTGGTGCTAACCAAGTATCAGTTCAGCTCAGAAGTTTGACACCTGTGTCATACTTGATGTTTTAAAGGTGATATATTCATGTTTTAAAGTTTATATCCTTTCCACATTAAAACGATAGCAATTTACAGTTAAAATAATTTTGGAAATTAAGTTTTGTGTATTCTTATTGTACTTGTTATGTACATGTCTCTGTTTCAGGTGAATCATCTGCTTCCTGTTTCCTGCATCGCTGCCGGCAGCTTGTTTGTATCAGTGCTCTTACCACTTCGCTCTAATATTAGTGTATTTTATTATCGTTAATTATTATTGTCGTTGCTAACTTATCCTGATATCTCAATAACCCTGTTCCTGTTATTTACTTGGAAGAGTCTAAACCAAAAGTGATAGTTAACTTAACGCCGTTAGCATAGCAATAGCGTGTTAGCTTGCTTTCTGTTCACACTGTGGAATATCATCTTGCCTCTGGTTTGTCTTGTGTGCTAACTGTTTCTCTTTTTAAGCGAGTATACTACGATCCATCGAGCAACCTTGGTAAGTTGGAATTGCACTTCAAATCCGGTGAGTTATGGCTTCTATTCCTATTATTGTTACTTGCACCTCATGTCATATGTTTAGCTTAGCCTTCTCTGTCAGCTGCGAGGGCTTTATATGCGATAAATGCAGGGAAATAGTTAGGCTGACAGAGAAGATCTTAGAATTAGAGTCTCGCATCCAATCTTTATCTGAGGATAGTAAGAGTTTAACGACGATAGAAAACACTTTGGATGCGAGCAACATTAGCGCACACAGCTCGGTTCCGGTTGAAAATCCCCCGCAGCTGGGAAACTTCGTGACTGTGAGACGGCGTAGTCGCAGGACAAAACATCACTCGACCGTTCCGATTACAGTCTCGAACAGGTTTGCCCCGCTCAGTGACGCACCGACTGAGAAACCTGCTGAAAGTGCCCTAGTTATCGGTGATTCTATTGTTCGGAACGTTAACATAGAGGCACCAGCCACCATAGTCAAATGTTTACCGGGAGCCAGAGCGCCTGACATCAAGTCAAATTTAAATGTGCTGGCTAAGGCTAATCGTAAATTCAGTAAGATTGTCATTCACGTCGGCACAAATGATGTTCGACTCCGTCAATCGGAGATCACAAAAGATAACATTAAAGAGGTGTGTGAGCTCGCAAGCATGATGTCAGACACTGTAATATTCTCTGGCCCCCTCAATGCTTATCGTGGTGATGAGATTTATAGCAGATTATCTTCACTAAATGGCTGGTTGTCTGAGTGGTGCCTGCAGAATGATATAGTTTTTATAAATAACTGGAAGAGTTTTGAGGGCAGACCTGACCTGTTGAAACGAGATGGTCTCCATCCCTCCTGGGCTGGGACTTCCATCCTGTCTAGAAATATGGCAAAAAGTCTTAATGCTAATGCTAAAACTTGACTCGCTGGGGCCCAGGTCAGGGAGCAGACAGTATGGCTTAACCAACTGTCTGCTTGCCGTCTCACGTCGCAGAATACACAAAATGTACAACATGTAGTAATCCGTTCTCCCAAACATCACAAAATAGAGACTGTGTCTGTCCCCCGGATTAGCAAACATAAAATAATGCGTAAACCTCTTGAAAGTAATTTAATAAACGTTAAACAAACTAAACATGAACAAAATACAGATAATCAACTGTTACGACTCGGATTGCTAAATATTAGATCTCTCTCTAATAAAGCACTTTTTGTTAACGATATGATAACAGATCATAAAATAGACATGCTCTGTTTGACAGAAACATGGCTAAAACCAGATGATTATATTGCTTTAAATGAATCTGTCCCCCAAGATTATTATTATAAACACGAGCCTCGTCTAAAAGGCAGAGGGGGAGGTGTCGCAGCACTTTACAATAACTCTCTTAGCATTTCCCAGAAGTCGAACTCTAAATATAATTCTTTTGAAGTCATGGTTCTTCATGTTTCAACACCTAATACTAAAGATAAAACACTTTTTAAATTGATTCTAGCTATTGTATATAGGCCTCCAGGGCACCACACAGATTTTATTAAAGAATTTGGTGGGTTCTTATCAGAACTAGTACTGGCCGCAGATAGACTCCTTGTCGTTGGTGACTTTAACATCCACGTAGATAACGTTACAGATGCCTTAGGAATGGCTTTCAAAGACACTCTTAACTCCATGGGCATTAGTCAACATGTGTCAGGACCCACTCACCTTCGTAATCATACTTTAGATTTAATACTGTCTTACGGTATAAATGTGGACGACGTTAAAATCCTTCAGCAGAGTGAAGACATTTCGGATCATTATCTGGTATTATGTTTGCTTCACTGGCCTACGGCTGCAAATAAAACTCATTGTTACAAATATGGTAGAACAATAACTTCAACTACCAAAGATGCGTTTCTCGATAATCTGCCCGAATTGTCTCAAATCATGAGAAATAACGTTGAAGATCTTGACATTACCACTGAAAATTTTAATTCCACCTTCTCGGTAACGCTAGACAAAGTTGCTCCACTACGTTTAAAGAAGATTAAAAATGGCAGCCCCACACCGTGGTATAATGAACACACTCAGGCTCTAAAGAAAGCGGCCCGAAAAATGGAGCGCAACTTTAAGAAAACTAAATTAGAGGTATTTCGTACAGCATGGAAGGATAGTATTCGAAAATACAGGAAAGCCCTAATAACTTCTAGATCCGCCTACTTTTCATCACTAATAGAAGAAAACCAGCACAACCCTAGGTTTTTATTTAACACGGTGGCTAAATTAACAAAAAATAAATCGTCAGTGACTTCTGATCCTGTATATCAGCATAGCAGTGATGAATTTATGAACTACTTCACATATAAAATCCAAGATATTAGAGAAAAAATTATAACAATGCAATCAGAAGTGAAACCCGCTGAACAAACTAACTACAGCGCCCTTAAGGAGAAAATGCAATTATTTTATACCGTAGATCAAGATGAGCTGTCTAAAATTATTAGATCATCTAAATCAACAACATGCATACTAGACCCTATACCTACAAATCTACTGAAAGAGATGCTCCCAGAAATTATAGATCCTCTTCTTGGTATTATTAACTCATCTCTGACATTAGGACATGTGCCTAAAGCATATAAGGTGGCTGTTATAAGGCCCCTTGTCAAAAAACCCCAACTCGACCCTAGAGAACTAAGGAACTACAGGCCTATATCGAATCTACCTTTCATATCTAAAGTTCTGGAAAAAGTAGTTTCAACTCAATTATGCTCCTTCCTCCAAAGGAATGACATCAATGAAGAATTCCAGTCTGGATTTAGAGCATGTCACAGTACAGAGACTGCTTTGATCAGAGTTACAAATGATCTGCTATTGGCGTCTGACCGAGGTTGTATCTCGTTATTGGTGCTGCTAGACCTTAGTGCTGCATTCGATACCATTGACCACAGCACACTCCTACATAGACTCGAAAATTATGTCGGCATTAAGGGAATAGCTTTGAAATGGTTTAAATCTTATTTATCCGACCGTTTTCAATTTGTAGCAATAAACAATGAGGTGTCACGCAAATCGCAAGTCCAGTACGGTGTACCACAGGGCTCAGTCTTAGGGCCTCTGCTCTTCGCATTATACATGCTACCTCTAGGAGATATAATAAAGCGACACGGAGTTAGCTTTCACTGTTATGCTGATGATACTCAACTTTATATTTCCTCGAAGCCTCATGAAACACAGCAGTTCCATCGAATAATGGAATGCATAGTCGATATAAAAAACTGGATGAGTAACAACTTTTTATTACTGAACTCGGACAAAACGGAAGTGTTACTTATTGGACCGAAAACTGCTATAAGTAACAACCAAGAATACTGTTTAACTATTGACGGATGTTCCATAAAACCCTCGTCGTCAGCAAAGAATCTTGGCGTTCTATTCGATAGTAATCTGTCATTTGAGAGCCACGTCGCCAACACCTGTAAAATTGCGTTTTTCCATTTTAAGAATATATCTAAACTACGTCATATGCTGTCAATCTCAGATGCAGAGAAGTTAATTCATGCATTCATGACATCAAGACTAGATTACTGTAATGCACTGTTAGGTGGTTGCCCTGCAGGCTTATTACAAAAACTCCAATTGGTCCAAAACGCGGCAGCTCGAGTTCTTACACGTACAAAAAAGTATGAACATATTAGCCCGGTTCTGTCAACCTTGCACTGGTTACCTATAAAGCATCGCGTTAACTTTAAAATCTTGCTTATTACCTATAAAGCCTTACATGGTTTAGCTCCTCAGTACTTGAATGAACTCCTTTTGTATTACAGTCCTTCACGTGCATTACGCTCTCAGGCGTCCTGTCAGT
Organism: Triplophysa rosa; assembly: GCF_024868665.1. Classification (NCBI taxonomy): domain Eukaryota; kingdom Metazoa; phylum Chordata; class Actinopteri; order Cypriniformes; family Nemacheilidae; genus Triplophysa; species Triplophysa rosa. The sequence continues at coordinate 1,301,230 of NC_079902.1, forward strand.
TGGTAATACCTAGAATTTCAAAATCAAGTGCAGGTGGTAGATCCTTTTCCTATCTAGCGCCTAAACTTTGGAATAGTCTTCCCTGCACTGTCCGGGAGGCAGACACACTCTGTCAGTTTAAATCTAGACTAAAGACGCATCTTTTTAATCTTGCATACACTACTCTTCCATAATATAAATCTTCAGAGGGTTTAGGCTGCATTAGTTAGATCAACCGGAACCAAAAACACAACTGATGTACTTGTTGCATCAAAGAGTACAGAACAGTACTCTACTCTCAGCCAGTCTTGTCTCATTGTTCCAAGGTTACCACAGCGAGCAGGATGCAGTTCATGGCCTGACCTGATGGTAGAGCGGAGAATGGGAAGTGGGGACCTGACAAGAGCTGAGATGATAGAGCTGGATAAAGAAGGACGCGGTCACTTGACATGTCTTCACCACAAAATTTCAAATGCTATTAGATTATTAATGATAATCTTAAACTATAATTTATTTTATTATTAAGTTTATTTATTTTATTTAGCCTTGTTGTGCAAGTTCTCTGGAGCTTGTGCAGAGGCAGCAGCTTTTGCCAGAGGGGAACTGGAATCCCCTGGTTGGGCCTGGGTTCTCCTGAGGTTTTTTTTCTCGATTAGAGTTTTGGGTTCCTCGCCACCGTTTGCATACTGTTTTTGCACTATCTGCCTGACCGGGGGGGCTGCTTTAGAATCTTAAAGTTTTACTTAATTAATATTGCATATAGGAATTTATTATCTGTTATATTTGACCTGTGCTTCTCTCTCCTTTATCCTAAATGTGTGCTCTCACTGAGCGTGTGTGTGTGTGCGTACTTGTCTGTGTACGTACGTGTGTGTGTGTGTGTGTGTGTGTGTGTCTGTGTGTGTTGGTGCGTGTTGTGTGTGTGTGGAGTGTTTTGTGTGTGGGTGTGTCTGTCTTCTGTGTTTTCAACCTTTTCTTGTTTTTGCAGGTACAACTTTGATTGTTTTGCTTGTAGTCAATGTGTCTCATGTACAGCTGCTTTGTAACAATGAAAATTGTAAAAGCGCTATATAAATAAAGTTGAGTTGAGTTGAATCATAAGCCAAGCTCTAAACCACTGCAGGTCTGACTTTGACGGTTGAGGCAAATTCAGTGACACATTAAAAGGGAAGTAATAAAAATGTACGAATGAATCTTTAGCCAAACATTATCTTTATTACCAAAAACATGTTTATACTGCAGGAGTCAGCTCAACCAAACTTCTGCCATGACATAATTTTGACACATGAGAGTGACCTCTACACTAACATCAGCTTGTTTTGTCTCCATGTCTCATCTTCAGGCTCCTGGAAACACCTGAGACTGACAGACACAGCTCTGGTTTGGCCTGATGCTCAAGGTTGATGACCACAGCCATAGATGGAAAGTGGTGGGAATCTGCGACGATCATGGCCTGCAATTTGAGCCCCATGCCAGACCCTACTTTTGTTTTGCCAGAAACTCAAAATCATTGCCACACATAAAAATAATGGATGTAATTATCTGCAAACAATATAAGATGCCTTCTTGGCTGCACTGCTTGCTGTATAATTTTGCTGATCAGTTAAATTTAAATAGTAATCATGTATTTTTATAATTTTCCTGGTTATATATATATACTTTTATTTCTATACATTTTTGTTCTCACATTTCTACTGCTTTTGTGCTAAAATGGACTAAAATGTATTTCTTTACTTTTTCCTTTGTCTCTGTTTGCATACTGTTTGCATACTGTTTTTGCACTATCTGCCTGAACGGGGGGGCTGCTTTAGAATTTTAAAGTTTTACTTAATTAATATTGCATATAGAAATTTATAGTCTGTTATATTTGACCTGTGCTTCTCTCTCCTTCATCCTAAATGTGTGCTCTCACTGAGCGTGTGTGTGCGTACTTGTCTGTGTACGTACGTGTGTGTGCGTGCGCATCCGTGTGTGTCTCTGAGTCTGTGTGTGTTGGTGCGTGTTGTGTGTGTGTGTGGAGTGTTTTGTGTGTGGGTGTGTCTGTCTTCTGTGTTTTCAACCTTTTCTTGTTTTTGCAGGTACAACTTTGATTGTTTTGCTTGTAGTCAATATGTCTCATGTGCAGCTGCTTTGTAACAATGAAAATTGTAAAAGCGCTATATAAATAAAGTTGAGTTGAGTTGAGTTGTTTAGGGCTATTATGTTTTTTTTTGTAAAGCTGCTTTGCAAAAATGCAAAATTGTGAAAGGTATTAATATGTACAAATCTAATGAATGTTCCATGACATTTAATGATGGGACTAGAAGGAAATAAAAGTATTACTTGATTTACATGTCTGTCTTGTTTTTATACGATAAAAAAAGAAATAGAAAATGATAAAATCCATAAAAAGAACCCTTTTTTGGTACTATTTAGAATAATTTTTCTTAAGAGTGTACTTTAATGAACTGTGACCCCTAATACGTTATTTCCAGAGCATGAACACAGTGAATTACTGTAGATTTCACAAAGTACTTGTTTGTTGTGACTTTTTACAGGACAGTACAGGTTACTGTGACTTTGTATAGCACATTCCTCTTTAATGTGATTTTCACAATATTTTGAACAGTATTGTAATTTCTCATTGAATCTACAGTAATTCACTGTGACCCCTAATACAGTTATTTCCAGTGCATGAACACAGTGAATTACTGTAGATTGCACATGTATTTTTTACAGTGTATACACAGGTCAGCTTCCCCTTTAAGCCTTTCATCATAAAAAATGCTTCTATTATTTTTTGCTATTGAAGAGCTCATGCTTCCATACGTCTCATTAAAGAGGTGGCCTCTCTTCAGGAGAAAAGCATGCAAACTAAAAACAGCAATAAAGTTAATCCACATCTCTCTGATGTCAGCAATAGAAGTTCAAGAAGATCATCAAGAGCAAGAGCTGTAACCTGAGGTATCAGTTTGGTAGTGTTTCTCTGGTGATTTATTAGATTAGATCTACGTATTAGATGTTTCTTTAATCTAACACACCTGATTCAAGTCATCAGCTTGTAAGTAAAGCACTTAAATACATCTTAAATTTCAAGATGTATTCAGCGGTCATGGATCAGTTCTCTGTGCTTTATATTCATATATGAGCATGTTTAAGCTTTGGTTATATTCATCTACCTTATTACCTTCTAAAACATGACTCAGCATCATTTATCTCCTCATCTACATTTTGTGTTAGTTTCCATCTGAATGTTGTCAGCATTATTTTCAGCTTCGCCAGGACTCGCTGCAACATTTTCCAAAACATTAAACTCTATGGTGCAGATCATCAAGCCCCAGCATTACCCCTGACTGTGCACAGTTTTACAACACAATGCTTAGAGTTCACACTATTCACTTTAGCCTCATTTTGTGTGATGAGTTTATCAAGGGCACACCATACCAGGGGGTTACTGGTATAAAATATCAAAATAATAAGCAACACTCATCCTGTATCCTGAGCACATCACGTCAAAGACATATCATAACATTATCATATTGTACACATTAAAAGATATTCTGTGTAAATGAACGAAATAACAATAACACAATAGTAGAATTGCCCTTCAAGGCATTGCCTTTCAGTAATGGGATTTAAGTCATGTTTTCATCTCTTTTCTATACTGAGGCATGTCAGGGAATAAATGTGAAAGAAAACAGTTGTTAATGTGCCGTTCAGTATGCTTCACTCCAGTGGCCTCAAAATCAATCAAAGATTCATGCTTGCTTCATGTGGAGATGGCGATCATGGGAAAAGAAGGATCAATATCAGAGATGAAATGAGCAGTCAATAGTCCAGGCATGGATAAATGAAAGTCATATCTGGTCATCGGTTTAAAAGGCTTTGCAGGGTGTGACTTTACTGTCACACACTACACACAGAAAGAGCTCTATTCTCTTGTTACATCTATTATTTCTAATAATTTAAATACAATGTAAAGCATTTTGAGAGAATGCACAGTTACATATCACTCACAATGCATAAAAATGTAGGAAACAGAGTTACATTTGCTCATCAAGAAAGATTCTACTCTACATAAAGGCCATGTACTGTAAAGAGGTCAATATACCTCATAGAGTTATGTACAGTAGACTTTAAAATGCAACACAGAGGCTGTCTGAATGCATTCACTGGTACAACATGTATCGAGCCGACAGATGGGATTTGACTTGAGAACCTATCATCTTCTGACCATTTAGAAAAGGCCAATGAAAATGGCGAATGAAATGTGCATGCCGGACTCTGCCCCGGATATCCGGGTATAAAAGGGAGACAGCGTGCTGCATTCATTCACCTTTTGTTCTTCAGAGCCTTCGATCTGGTGATCACAAATTTGATCTACACTGATCTATTTCTGCTGGAATCTGTACGACGTGGTGCAGCGGAGCGACTTCCCCTGGGCGTCTCGGCAGTTCCGGAGGTGTTCGAGTTATTTTCTTTTTTTCTTCTAAAAGAGCAAATTTCTCCAGCGTGGCATGACCCGCTGTTCTCGTGCACACGATGTCTGCCACAGGTTTTTGGGTCCCCGGCACGCTGAGGCAGCCTTTGTGGATACGTCCTGCCTGCACTGCAGGCGGATGGCGATCCAGACGTTGCGGTCACGGGTAGCTGTGTTCTTTATGGACACGGCCGCCACCTCGTCTGCTTCCTGTTCTGAGACCGGAGTGGCTACGGCCCTGCCGTCCGCTACGGCAAGCTCCGGGGGTGATATGGGGATTATCCATCAGCCACAGGCTCACGGACCGTTTGCGTCCCATCTCGCTTGTCCGACCGTCCCCCAGGAGACGGTCCTACCCCGTCTTGTTCCTCGGCCACGTACTCGGAAGTGCGTGACGAAGATGAGATGTCGATTGCAGCATCGGAGGGCGACTTATTGGCATCCGATAACGACGATTGCTCGGAGCTCCCTCCCTCGGGGGGAGTACAACTGCCATGGCGTATATCAATCATCCAGGGTGGCATTCGCTCACGGCAGTTAACACAACTTGCCCGATGCCTCCTCCTCTGGAGTCAGCAGTTGATCAGCTCCCAGCGAGCCACACACATCCCAGGCTCCGTACCCTCTTGGGACCTTGAAGTGGTCCTGGCGGGCCTCCAGAGGCCCCCCTTCGAGCCCCTGGGAGAGGCCTCTCTTTCTCATCTTACGATGAAGACGGCCCTCCTGGTGGCGCTCGCCTCCATCAAGAGGGTAGGGGACCTACACGCATTCTCTGTATACACGGACTGCCTAGAATTCAGGCCTGGGGAATCTCACATGATCCTGACACCACGGCCTGGCTACGTGCCCAAAGTTCCCACCACTCCCTTTCGGGACCAGGTGGTGAACTTGCAGGCGCTCCCCACTGGGGAGGAAGACCCAACCCCATCCGTGTTGTGTCCAGTACATGCGCTGCGCCTCTACTTGGACCGCACGCAGAGCTTCAGAAGCTCTGAGCAGCTCTTTGTATGTTTTGGAGGTCAGCAGAAGGGGAGGGCTGTCTCCAAACAGAGACTGGCGCACTGGATCGTGGATGCCGTCGCTATGGCATACCGATCTCAAGATCGCCCCTGCCCGTTAGGAGTGAGGGCACACTCCACTCGGGGTGCAGCCTCCTCGTGGGCACTGGCTCAGGGCGCCTCTCTGGCAGACATCTGCAGAGCTGCGGGTTGGGCTATGCCCAACACCTTCGCAAGGTTTAACAACTCTAATTCAGCCTCCCTTCTTCCCCCCACTGGGTGAAGAATAGCCATTCCATCCATCACTAAGCACCTTCCTGGGGGCCGGGCTGAGCAGAGCAGAGCAGCCCTGCCCCCTTAGGCCGGGTAACAGTTGAGTTATCTACCACATAGCTCTAACCGGACCTAGTGCTCCAGACGTGGTAACCCCCCCACTGGGTGGTTCCGTCTGATGTATTCTCATGAGTAGTTCCCACCTCGGCAACCCATGACCTCCCTAGGTGGACTTCCACCTTGCGGTTAACTCCTTCAGTCCGCATATCTCCCCTGATTGCGAGACCATGTTGGTGTCTCCACTAATTCCTCCCCATGGTAGATAGTGGTCTCTGTAGCGTTTTCCCCCCAGGTGGGAACCGTCTCCACTGGACGGTTACAATTTCACGCTAGCACTCACGTCTGACTCGCCCAGGCCAGTCAGCGTCGCTCCGCTAGAGATTGTGACGCGGCACAGCGCCGTGGCTTTTTTCTATAGGAACCCCATCTGTCGGCTCGACACAACGTCGAGAGACCGACAGAAAGGGAACGTCTTGGTTACGGATGTAACCTCAGTTCCCTGATGGAGGGAAGGAGACGTTATGTCCTTCTTGCCACAACGCTGGCCGCCCGCCGCAGCAGTCGAGGGATGCTCTCAGGCTCCTCAGACCAAAAGGTGCCCCGATATCCGGGGCGGAGTCCGGCATGCAAATTTCATTCGCCAATTTCATTGGCCTTTTCTAAATAGTCAGAAAATGATAGGTTCTCAAGTCAAACCACATCTATAGGCTCGATACCACGTATCCTTCCCTCCATCAGGGAACTGAGGCTACATCCGTAAACAAGACGTTATTTAAGTGCTAAAATAAATATTTTCTTAAAAAAATTGTTTTGCAGTTTTTGCAAATCTGTATATATTTGTCCTGTGCATCTTGTCTCAGCTTTGCTTTAAAGCACTTGGGAGAGACAGAAAGGAAAGTTTAATTGCTTCATTTACATAGCTTTTATATACAGTACAACAACAACACATTTTTCATTTTCTAAAATGAAAGTTGTTTAACGTGCTTTCAAAGAGAGTTTGAGCATTATATGTTTTCCCAAGCCTTTTTTCTGTATTGTGAGGAAGTGTGATATTTTCATTTTTGTTGTTTTCAGTTAAATAGACCTGCTACCAGTTATTGCTTGAAATCAAGATGCACTTTGCAGTTATTCTTAGAATATTTTCTTTACCTTGAATAATTACAACTGAATGTCAGATATAATTGTAAAAAGATTTGAATAATTGTGGTAAATAAAACATGTATGCTAAAGGGATATTTCACCCAAAAATGAAAATTCTGTAATCATTTACTCCCCTCAAGTTGTTTCAAATCTGTAGTTTTTCCTACTATGGTAGTCAATGATGTTCCAGAAATGTCGGTTGCTAACATTCTTAGGTCACACTTCAGTATAGGGGGCAATTCTTGCTATTATCAAACTATTAACTACGACTTTTTCGCTAATAAACTTTAATTTGTTGCTTATTAATAGTTATAAGTAATAGTAATAAGGTAGTTGTTAGGTTTAGGTATTGAGTAGGATTAGGGATGTAGAGTATGGTCATGCAGAATATGTGCTTTATACAGTTCCCTCCACTATTATTAGCACCCTTTGCATTGTTTCTCCTTTTGATCTTTTATTTAAAAAATCTACAAATATTAGTAACCCAAAGCCCATCACAATGGATAAAACCAAAGAATATAGTTCTGATGTGCGATATAGTTCTGTTGAGCTACACAAAATACAAAATGGCTTCAAGGAAATAGTTAAAACAATAAACAATGTCATTTCCAACATCAGGGCAATGATCAAGAAGTTTTAAAGGACTGGAGATGTTGTAAATCAGCTTGAAACAGGATGTGTGTCTATATTGTCTCAACGCACAACTAGGAGAAGAATTTGAGTGGCCAAAGACTCTTCAAAGAGCAAAGATGGACAATTGCAGTAATCAGTTGAATTTTGGGGTCAGAAAGCATTTCATAAAAATCAAGGAAAACTGCAATTTGTTTGGTACACTGTTCAAGAAACAAATCGTCTGCTCTCATGCAAAAATAAACTCCACCATATTAATCTGCCATACTGGAACTTCAACCAGGACTGGGTTCTATAGCCAAGTTTTTTTTGGCAGAAATAACTCAAGATAGGTTTGGTGCACACACGGATAAAAAAAATGCCCCATATCCACAGTTAAATATGTCACCAGATCTTAACTGTTGTGAACCTACCTTTAGACCAGAGGTCCTGGATATCTTGTTCAGATACATGACATCATGTTTTATATCAAATACCAACAGATAAAAATATCTAAAGCTGACTTTCTCTGCCAGAAATGTAATAATGGGTCGTGTTTAGATCTTCCATCAGCACACTGGTTCAAAGCATCAAAATCAACAAAAATTGTGTCACTGAACGCAAAATCAAAATCCTGCCATAGCCATCCCAGTTCCTTGATCTGAAAACTGTTAATCCATACAATAATATTTTACAGTGCTGTTCTACATGTACAAACTACATACAGTACATACGGTGTAAATGTGTAATTAAACTTTGTGAGGTTAAGGACAAGAGTTTTTAACAACAGCAACTTGCATCTATATAGCTAGATTGCTGTTTACAAGGTTACAAGGCATTACTACCTTTCTCTATGGCTGCAAAACATGAGGGACCTACGCTCGTCACCTAAAATTACTGGAATCCTTCCATATCAGATGCTTAAGAACAAGTTGCCAGAGTATAGAAGCAATCACATTTGACAGCAAACACAGTTCGTTCTGTTGGTAGAGTCATGTGTTTCTATAAAAACGGATGATAACTGGCAAAAGGTCTTTTTTTCCTCAATGGTATTTTTTATTGATCTCTTACCTGCTCTTGTCTGCAATCCTGTCTGGTAGCAAAACCATTTCCACACTTAATCACAAGTACTAAATCAGAATATTTAATTGTGTTTTTTTTCTGTATTATGTCATTTATCTGAGTGAAACAGCTTCTGGAATGAGAAAGAAAATGTAGAAAGGAGTTTGATCCTTTCATCCTTAGGAAATTGAATGGATCACTGGAAGCAGTCAGTATAGTCCCACCCACCAAGTCATTGAAGGCAGCTAGGAATGTAATAAACTTTTTTTAATAACAAAAAGTTAAAATCGGAAAGCAGTGTAATACAGAATGCTTTGAATAAAAACCATCATCAAACCTGACTGAGATGGTCTGAATTAGACGCTGTTGAATTTGTAAGTAAAGCTTTTAATGCAAATGAATAATATCAATCTGCCAAACTTTTCCAATTGTGAAGCAATGGTAAAATAAATAAAGGACAATTTATATTGCATTTACCAATTAGATTTAAATGAAAAACAACAACTATTGGTGGAATGTAAATATTGTATGTTTTTAAGACATAATTTTCAGACTATGGCCCTGATGCAATATCATACTTCACAGCAGAAATACTACTGCCATATACTAAACAAAAAGTTAAATACTGTACATACAGTACCTGCTACATCCAGTTCACATTATAGCTACAGGGACTTCCAGCTGCTTTGACCGCTACATGGCCTTTCCATGACCACTAACCTGTATGAAGGCAAAACAAAAGCCCGCACACATCCATTCACCAGTCTCCTCAAGACAAGAGTTTCCACCCACTCAAGCTGAACGTCTCAGCAAGAGCTGTTCACATACTGACTGTGGATCAAATTAAACGGATCAAACGTTAATGAAGCATTGTCACGGTTCATGGGTTCACGGACTCATTCTCGCTCTCTGTGTGTTTGTGGTGCGCTTGTCTGTGTCTTGTCTTGCTCTGCTTGACTCATCAGCACGACTATTTAAGCTCTCAGGTTTCTACCTTTTGTTGTCAGGTCGTCGTTTCAGTTCTTACCGTGTTCCGGTGGTGTCAGGTCTTTTCCATCCTGTTTCGGGTCTTCGGTGGAATTCTCCCCAGACCGTTGTGGACTATATCTCCGGCTACTGGTTCTCTCGTACGCCGAATCTTAAGATCTCTGAGCCAATAAGCTTGCACACCAGAGTGAATCATACCTATTGGCTTTAAGGTAATTCAATTTTGTATTTAACCTTTATGTTGCCAGGAAGGTCCTGTTGAGATCGTAGATGTCTTCCCTTAAGATTCCCTGCCAAAATTAGGGCGCACATACGTTTCACATCAAATCAAAACAATAATCCATGTACATGTCTAGTAATGTCTTAAACTCTTTAAAACAGCTACATGGTTCATTCAGCTATCATAGACTGTACCAATTTTTAAAACCGCTCTCCTGGACTTTGTTATTTTGGGGGCATCAGGAATCCACCTTTGGTGGGGAGTAATGTCACATCCTGCTGCTGGCGCCTCTGCTCCCCACCTGAGGGCGCCATTTTGCTCCTTGTTTCTGCCTGTGTTTTGGGAAAGACTCTATATCCCATTATGCCTCGTGATTGTCAACTGGTTTCACCGGTGTCCCGTTTCCTGTTTGCCCCTGCATCTGTATACTGCATTGCCCTTTTGTTCAGTTGTCTGTTGATGTTCGATGTATAGTGTTACCCTTTGTGTTTCTCGTGGATTTTGGACTTTATATTTCTCTGTGGACTTTGTTACTCTGTGGACCTTGATAAAACGTCTTTATTGAGGTCCACAAAACTTCCGGTTGAAAGGGTACGCTGGCGCGTTTGGCTGCCACTCCTCTCTACTGATTTTTATTATTTTTATTTACAGTAGTTATTTAAAGTTGCCTTGGTGGCTTTTAGGCCTGTATAGGCTATTGGCGAAATTGTGATGTGGATTCGCGTTTCACCCGCTGGATTACTGATTTCATCTCTGGGCGTCTTTTGGATTTTGCTCTTCTGCTGCATGGTCCATGATTTGCGCTATTGCGAGGCTTTTGTTGGCGTGGATTTCTCTGGCATGCTGCTGAACTCAACTTTATTTATATAGCACTTTTTACAATGTTACAAAGCAGCTGTACATGAGACATATTGACTATAAGCAAAACAATTAAAGTTGTACCTGTAAAAACAAGAAAAAGGTGAAAACACAGAAGACAGACATACCCACATACAAAACACTCCACACACACAATATGCACACGTACTAACACACATAGACATAGACACACACACGGACGCGCACAGACGCACACGCACAGTGAAAGCACACATTTAAGATAAAGGAAAGAGAAACACAGGTCAAATATTAAACAGAATATAGAAATTCCTATATGCAATATTTATTAAGGCTAAATAAAAAAACGTACTAATAAGGTACATTTTAGATTTAAGATTATCATTAATAATCTAATAGCATTTGAAATTTTGTAGTGAAGACATGTCAAGTCACTCCTTCTTTATACAGCTCTATCATCTCAGCTCTTGTCAGGTCCCCACTTCCCATTCTCTGCTCTACCATCAGGTCAGGCCATGAACTGCATCCTGCTCGCTGTGGTAACCTTGGAACAATGAGACAAGACTGGCTGAGAGTAGAGTACTGTTCTGTACTCTTTGATGCAACAAGTGCATCAGTTATGTTCCTGGTTCCGGTTGATCTAACTAATGCAGCCTAAACCCTCAGAGGATTTATATTATGGAAGAGTAAAAAGATGCGTCTTTAGTCTAGATTTAAACTGACAGAGTGTGTCTGCCTCCCGGACAGTGCAGGGTGTCACGGTTTGGTGAGATGCAAGGACAGAGGACCCAAACGCAGACAGCGGGTATTGGGTTAACACAGACTTTTAATTATAAAACAAAAAACAAAAATAACAAAGATATAAACATGACAGATAAACAGGAACACGGACTAACTAAACTAGACAGGACTAAAAAATAACATTTACCATATATTACAAAAGACTATACTACACTATACTGACAAGACAGGAACTCACCACATGTAACGAATGACAGTGAACCAGCACAGGACAGAAGACACAAGGGCATTAAATAGGGAACTAAATCAAGAGGGGACAGGTGCGGGGCATGAAATCATTAACAATCAATAATGAGGAAACAAGAGGGCGGGGACAAAGATGAGACCAGAGAGTATGGAAGGCCATCAGTGCCAAAATGCCTCTCTCCACATGAAACATGGGGTTCTGCCATGATCCCGCCACTAGACCAACAGAAACATGACAAGATGCGGCATAACCATGCCTGCAAGGAAGACTATTCCAAAGTTTAGACGCAAGATTTGAAAAGGATCTACCACCTTCACTTGATTTTGAAATTCTAGGTATTACCAACTGACAGGACGCCTGAGAGCGTAAAGCACGTGAAGGACTGTAATACAAGAGGAGTTCACTCAATTACTGAGGAGCTAAACCATGTAAGGCTTCATAGGTAATAAGCAAGATTTTAAAGTTAACGCGATGCTTTATAGGTAACCAGTGCAAGGTTGACAGAACCGGGCTAATATGTTCATACTTTTTTGTATGTGTAAGAACTCGAGCTGCCGCGTTTTGGACCAATTGGAGTTTTTGTAATAAGCCTGCAGGGCAACCACCTAACAGTGCATTACAGTAATCTAGTCTTGATGTTGTAGAGAATTTAGCATAAACCAAATGGTCGGAGTCATTGAAATAAGAGCCATAAACCCCCTCCACTCTCATTTGATGTTGATATCAAGAAACCAGGACGGAGTCAGTTCTAAATCCAGGGGGCCTGGACTTGGGTTGGTGCGCTCACCGAAAGTGTTGATAACCCCTTGTGTTTCTCTGTGGGATATTTTTCGACTCCTAAGCTTCAAAGCAGATGTGAGAAGTCTCTCTGTCTCATCTGAAATCAAACATCTGAGGCTAACCAGAGAAACTTCTCTGACAAATAGGAACTTGTGTGATTCAACTGTCATCTTCTGTAAATACATGTAAATATCTAGGTTATATGTTGTTGCTCTTGCCATTTTTAAATAATCTGTAATTGTTAAATAGGCAAGTTAATTCAGGCTTTGTTTGTATTCGTACCTCCGAATGAATCATCAATATTTGATATATAAATGTTTGTCTTTACAATCCTCCTTGTTTATATATATATATATATATATATATATATATATATACACCTGTATATTGTGTGACCATAGAACATTTTCTTTTCATTATGTCATAATTTGGAATGGTATTTTGTAAAGTTGCCAGGAGGTCATAAAGATGCAAATTAGCTGTTGAGTGGACAAAGAACCTCTTCCCTGCTCAACTCTGATTGGTCGATTCAAACTCAGGTGGGCATGCCCTCTCATGAAGTTAAATATCGAGCCTGCTCTGAAAAGCCTTTCTTCTCTCTTCTGTTCTATACCTCTCGGAAAACTTGGTTCGTGGCGTCTCTTCGGAGACTGCCCTTTTCCCCCCACTGGGGGAAAAGAAGGAACAATGGACTTTTGCTGCGACTTTTGCGGCCGATCATGAGGCCCACAACTTTCTGCTGGACTGCATTCTGAAACCTTTTGAACAATTCCATCTCTACACGCGCATACAGATATTGGTCCAGCACAGAGCTCACAAGTATCCGATTCTCTCTCACTCTCTCTCTCACTCACTTTATCTCTCTTTATCTGTCTGCGCTCCCTAGCGCATTCATGTTTCATGTATTGTTTGTGTTTATGCGATCGTCATTGTTTTTTACATGTAGAGTAGAGTTTAATAAACAACCATATGTATTCATTTGTGATGGGTTTTCTGTATTCACGCTCACAAACTTGGTCCCTTTTACTGTATTTAGATTCACTACCTTTGCTCTAAATCCTGTTTGGTAAAGTCACGTTACTTATGGCCATGAGATAATGTACAGTATATAATATCATTGATGCATTCGCGGGACGAATGCATACAAGTATTGTTATGCTTTATATTACTAATCAGAGACCGTAAAATACGTATATTAGATCACGATTATTATACGTCTTTTCCTTTCACCTAAACAAATTCCTTGACTGAAATTGATGTTTTAAATATCCCCCCAGTCCCCAGATAATGCTAATCTCGTGCGAATGGTGCTAATGTGTACCTTAACATTACGTCTCGAACCAAATTCACAGAAGGCTCCAACTAAGTTTACTATGCAAACTGCTATCCAATCATAGCAGTGGGCGTTTACTTCCAAGTCTTCATGGCGGAACGCCCATTCAAACCAATCGTTTGTCGAGCTGGCCTCAAAACCCGGTTAGAAAATAGCCTATTACTTATTGATTTTGATATTTTTTAATGTAAAAACCACGCGAATGTCATAAGTAGACCTCATACTACAGTATAAAACAATAAACAAGCCCAGTTCATCACACCTTTAACAAGTCACGACCACCAACAGGCTATGTATCCAGTTGTCATGGCTGAAATATGTCAACATTCAAACATGACATATGGATGTCTAAATAAGGTCACAATTGCATTGTTTTGCTTCTGAAGGAATTCCTTAACTGTCTGGAGTCGTATGGATTACTTTAATGATGAATGGATGCATTTTTGGAGGTGAACTATTCTTTTAACATTATTTAATGTATTACAAACCCATATGATTTAACAATTAAATATAGTATATTTGTTATATTTGCTCATATTTAAATGCTGACCTAGCCTGTTAAACTCTGGGCCATTTTTTGGATTTCCGCCTGAATTTGGCATACCCAATTTTAAAAGCACACCATACTCACATACAGTGGTGCAAATAAGAAATTATTGCGTCATGTTACAGCAAACCTCTCAAAATTACAAAAATCACTGTTGAAAGGGATAATCAAGATTGTATGTGTTGTCAGTTCTATGAGAAACAAACAAAAAAGGCGATTTTTTTTGTTCTAAAGTCTGTTTTTGAAAGTGTATAACTCTGGACCTGTGCATTCCAGAAACCTAAAAAAAACTTGCACTAACTGATTCTAACAGGTCTCAATAAATACTGGAAAAAATATTTTTTTCTCTATTATGTTTTATTTAATTGTTATTTTAATGCACACCAGGAAAGGCAAAGTGTCCTTTTTGGGTTATCTAAGTTTCTAAGGTCTCCATCTTACATTAGTGCAAAAAACAAACCCAAATGCTACTTTTACTTTATGATAAACATATCAACATGATCAGATGACACTGTAACACAAAAATGCCACCTTACGTTATCATTTGCAATACAAACAACAACAATAATAACATAGGAGCATTGGAGTGTCGCTCAACACATTGAAACAGAATAGATCGGTCTTTCGGGATAAAGAAGCAGATTGACGCATCGTTTAGGGTTAGCCGGCAAGCTAACATAGCTCCCAGTGCGTCCTCACACAAACCACGGAAGCGCAGACATATAACATATATCACGCACAGATACGCGTAATAACTCCCAAAAACATATATAAGCTAGATGTGGAAAATGTACTTACTTGTACAGATCCGCTCTGTTTTCGTCAAGAAATGCATGCTATTCCTGCGTTTGAGTACGAAGCGCTTTACGTCCATTTAAATCCCTTTAAATGCTTTTATAATAATAATAATATAATTCAATTATTTGTCAAGTATGGTGACCCATACCCGAAATGTGACTCTGCATTTAACCCATCCAGAGAGTAGTGAACACACGCACAGCAAGTGGTGAACACACGTACACCCGGAGCAGTGGGCAGCTATCACTGCAGCGCCCGGGGAGCAAGTAGGGGTAAGGTGCCTTGCTCAAGGGCACCTCAGTCGTTACCCGCTGGCCCTGGGGATCGAACCGGCAACCTTCTGGTCACGAGTCTGACTCTGACCATTTTAAACCCCATACGTCCACCTGTGCACCGACGAAAACCCTTATCTGAGGTTTTTAGTTAGTAGTTATTCCATTTGGAAGTCATTTTTGTTCAAACAAACAAATTTCTGTTGAGTTGCTAATGGCGCAACTAAACTTGCAACTTTGTTGTGGTCTGCCTCCCCTGTTGCGCAATATCTCAGCCTCTGGTTCGCCTATTTGGACAAATGAGGGGTCTACGTAGAGGTCAGAGTGTGAGCTTCCGTTTAAAGCAGTGGTCACCAACCCTGCTCCTGGAGATCGACCGTCCTGAAGATTTCAGCTCTAACCCCAATCAAACACACCTGAACTATCCAATCAAGGTGTTCAGGTTTGCTTGATAATTACAGACAGGTGTGCTGAAGCAGGGTTGGAGCTGCAGTCTGCAGGACGGTCGATCTCCAGGAACAGGGTTGGTGACCACTGGAGGGTATCTGATGTGGATAGACAGAGGTTCAGATATTTTACTGAATTTATAACTATCCAAGCTTTTATGTGGCGTTGCTGACGGAGCACGTTGATGGGAGACATTGGAAGCGGATATTTAACTTTTAAAACCACGAAAAGAGGTCGGAATGGACTTATTTTGTAGCGAACAACCGAACGAAAAAGATTATGTAGCATTTGTGGCTAAGTGTAATGGTGGGAGGCAGTTATTAGCTTAGGTTTTCCGATGGATGTGTTGTTTGTTTACAAATATCAATTTCATACATTATAACTCAATCGACTTGCATTCGATCTGTGGTAAAATATCAATAAATCCAACTGGAGATCTATATTTTGTAGAGTAAGCGCTTTCATTTGATATATAACTTTAACACGTTGGACATATTTGAGCGTTATGAAAAATGTTCACAATCATAAACATATATGATTTTAAAGGGGCTATGACATGGGGATATGATGAATTTCAGCCCTAAATACGTTTTTTTTTGTACGATAAATGCCAAAATGGTGCACTTCTCCAGAAACTAGGGACTCTAAGCTTTCAAAATATACCACATATGATAGTTAGAGTTAACGAACTCTTTAACGTTGCATGTATCTTTAACCCGTTAAGCTCTGCGGACCCGTTTAACAGGCTAGATATAAATGAATGGTTATTGTTAGCTCATGATACCATAATGCATAAACAGTCTTAGAACTTTGTATTACAGCACTTCTACGGTTACTGCAAATTCACAGTGATCAAAAGTGTCATTCTAAATTGGCCTTTTTTAGTTTGCTGTAGTATACTATGTGGCAAAGGGTGATGGCCATCAGACGAAAAACCATCAGAGGACAAATAGGCTTTGATGTGCAACAGCTGTGTCAAGGGTAATGTACAGTACTAATGGAGTTGTTTATTTGGAGCAGATTTCAATGGCCTTGAGAGTCTTGAGAGAGACTCTGTTCTTCTCTGCCATTCGCTTCAAAACCTTGGCCGCCACGTGCGACTGGAATGCAGGGGCTCTGCGCGTGCGTTTCCTCGACGGTCTCAGTCCTGCTATTGCGGATGAGATCGCTGCCCTCGATCCACCCCGGGATCTGGAGGAACTCATTAATCTGTGCCTGCGGATTGAGGGTCGAATAAATGCCTGTTGCCGGCGTAACATCTCCTCGCCTGCCTGGCGCCGTCGGGAGCCCAACCGGGAGGGTGGTCGTGAGTCTGACCGGAACGCCGCTGCTACTCTCCAGACGCCGCCAGAGCCCGAGCCCATGCAGATTGGATGTTCGCACCTGACTTCCGCTCAGAAGCAGCAATGTCTCTCCGAAGGACTTTGTTTCTATTGCGGCAAAGCGGGCCATCTGGTGGCTCTGTGTCCGGTAAAAGCCAACGCCCACCCGTAGAACGGAGAGTCCGAGTGGGCACCATCGCAAGAAACTCTTCAACTCTACGCACTACACTGCCATTTCGCCTCACCTACGAGGGATGCACTCACGCTGGAAGAGCCCTCATGGGAACTTTCTGGACAGGATCTTAGCCCGGAAGTGGGGAATTCCTATTGTTCCCTTGCAAATATTTTCCTGTCATGTGAAACATGTAGTTTGTGTGGCCTTGACATTTTAGCATGTCTATGTAAATATGAATAAATGCTTAATGAGACAATCAGTGTTGCTTGTGTGCAGGCATCAAAGTCAATGTTTTTGACTATATGTGCACTCGTGACAAATAAGAATGTTGCTGTCAAGTGAGGTTCCCGTGTTCAATGAGGAAAAAAGAAAGGTGATCGGGACTTCCGTCCCCCAACCTGCCCATGTAAAACCCAAAGCCCTGACCACTTCAATAGTTGGCCTATTGTACGGACCCGCTTGAAAGGGAAGCCAATCACGGGTAAAATATGCCAGCTTTGCAGGGGCAACGGTATCTCAAAGCTGAGAATTGTCCTGTCACATACTGTTCCAGCTGTGTTCCATGTCATAGAAAGTCCCTACTTGTCTCACTTGCACCGCTGACTTTCAAAACCAATACAAGAAGGTTCTTAGAGTTTAAGGCTCATTTCATTTAATCCTTCAAAGCAGAAAAACGATAAGTTTGATCCCCGTTCACAAGCAACACTGTTTGTCTCATCGAGCATTTATTCATATTTACAGAGACATGAAAAACAGTCAAGGCCACACACACTACATGTTACACATGACAGGATAATATTTAAACGGGGTTCGGAGGTAATTTGGGTACAGGATCTGTTTTCCCACCTGTCACGTTTCTACCCCGTTAAACTTATGCATGAATGCATATATAGCCAGAAACAATAAGTTTGATGCATGCTCACACGCAACACTGTTTGTCTCATAAATCAGTCATACATATTTACACAGACATGCTAAAATTCCAAGCCCACACACACTACATGACAGGATTATATTTAAAAGGACAATAGGATCCAGATCCGGCACTTCCGAACTCCTATCCGTTACCTCATTTAGCAGATCCCGCTACTCAAGCGCTAGTGGAAAATGTTAGTGCTGACCTGTTGCGTGCATATATTCAATTAAAAAGCACTTGTAATAATTATAATGGCAATAACTATTTTATTTTGATAATGAACAGGCTGTCATGTTGCTGCAAGGTGAAATATTGTGTGTGCACCAGCGCAAACGCTTGAGCTGTTACTTATAACGGCGGGAACAACTAAAAAAAACTCCAGGAATATTTATGGTCAAACAGGTAAGACTGTGTGTACGTATGTCGTTCGATAGGAATGCTGCACACTTGGACTACAAACAAAACATTGTGCTTTTGTAAAATAGAGAAAATTTACAGGATGCGCTCTGTCATCTCCTTTCCTTGATCTCATTTGTGGAGCGCTGCGCATCACAAACTGAAACAGTTTCAGCAGCACAATGTCACCATTTTTTCCCTTTCGTTTTGTTAATCTGTTAATTGTCAAATATTAGGCGTACTCCACGAATACATAGCCTATAAACGTTGATACACTTCTGAAATGTGGGAAGTCTTCTGACGCGTAGGCATGCACATCGCATGCTTGCATTATATATTGAATTAGACTTGTCGTGATGGACACTTCAGAGAGAGATATTTGTATTGTTGGACAAGTTGTATTAAATGCTGCGAAGAGACGGAGAAGACCTGATGAAATATGGTTAACGGATGATTAGATGCTTAATATGCCTAATTTGTTATACACATTAGCCTCTCCACCAGCACGCGCTCATGCACAAAAATGCCTGTGTAATTTAAGTATGACCTTAAACTTCTGAATTGTACACAAATATTGTGGGCTGTGTTTTTGGTGTTTTACAAGCACAATATTGATTTATAATAAATTAAATATGACAATTAACTGTTTCCATCCGTTTCCATTTAGGCTTTGTTATGCGCATTTTCAAAACATAAATAGTTGGATAGAAAGCCCCACAAAAATTGCCCATTCTGTTACTGCTCTACACCCCGCTAACTTGCCGGATCTGCAACGCCCCCTTGTTCGAGCACCTCAGAATTTACAAATTATGCAGCGGCAACACTGTATGTCTCATGAAGCATTTATTCATATTTACATAGACATTCTAAATGTTCATTGCCACACACACTAAATGTTACACGTGACGGAATAATTTTTCAGGGAGGAGGGTAAATTGGCCAACCGCTGCAGTGATTACTGCTTTGGGCTTGAGATAGGCAGGTTGGTGGTTTGAAGTCCCGGCCCCCATCTTTTTTTTTCTCGTTGAGCACAGGGGAACCTCATCTGACAGCACCGTTCTTATTCGTCCTAATATGTTTTCCTGCTTTGAAAGATTCAATGAAATGAGCGTTAAACTCTAAGAACCTACTTGTATTGGTTTTGAAAGTCAGCGGTGCAAGTGTGTTACAAGTAGGGTCTTTCTATCTCATGGAACACAGCCGGAACAGTATGTGACAGGACAATTCTCAACATGCTAAAATGTCAAGGCCACACAAACTACATGTTACACATGACAGGATAATATTTGAAAGGCTTTGGGAAAATTTGGGGGCAGGATCTGCCACGTTTCTACCTTGCCTGCCTTCGCTTTTGCTTTGGTTTTGGGATAGGCAGGTTGGTGGTTTGAAGCCCGGTCCCCCTTCTTATTTCTCATTGAACACAGGGAACACTTGTGTGACAGCAGAATTCTCAAAACTGGTGTAGTAGTTAGTGCTTTGGGCTTGAGATGGGCAGGTTGATGGTTTGAAGCTCTGGTCCCCTTCCTTTTTTTCTCATTGAACAAGGGGGAACTCAGCTGCGAGAGACAGTTCCCCTGCAATAGCTGGCAAATATTACCCTTGATGAGCTTCACTTTCAGGCGGAGTCTTACAGCAGTCCAACTGATGTAGTGGTTAGTGCTTTGGGTTTGACATTGGCAGGTTGGTGGTTTGAAGCCCCGGTCCTCTTTGACTTTGTTTCTCATTGAACATAGGGGATCATATAGTGAAAATCAATTAGTGTGATCCCTCCTCACAAGCAAAACTGTTTGTCTCATCAAGCATTTATTCATATTTACAGAGACATGAAAAAATGTCAAGGCCACACACTACATGTTACACATGACGGGATAATATTTAAAGGGGGTTGAAGGTAATTTTGGGACAGGATCTGTTTTTCCTACCTGTCACGTTTCTACCCCGTTAAAATTATGCATGGATGCATATATAGCCAGAAACAATAAGTTTGATCCCTGCTCACAAGCAACACTGTTTGTCTCATCGAGCATTTATTCATATTTACAGAGACATGCAAAAATGCCAAGGCCACACACACTACATGTTACACATGACAGGATAATATTTGAAAGGGTTTGGAAAAATTTAGGGGCAGGATCTGCAACGTTTCTACCTTGCCTGCCTTCACATTGCTTCGGTTTGGGATGGGCAGGTTGGTGGTTTAAAGCCCTGTCCACCTTCTTACTTCTCATTGAACACAGGAGGACCCCTATGTGACAGCAGTATTCTCAAAACGGGTGTAGTAGTTAGTGCTTTGGGCATGACATTGGCAGGTAGGTGGTTTGAAGTCCCGGTCCTCTTTGACTTTGTTTCTCATTGAACATAGGAGAAACTCCCCTCACAGCAACATTCTTAGTTGTCATGAATGCACATATAGTGAAAAACAATAAGTTTGATCCCTGCTCACATGCAACACGGTTTGTCTCATCGAGCATTTATTCATATATACAGAGACATGCAAAACTGTCAAGGCCACACACTACATGTTACACATGACAGGATTATATTTAAAGCAGGTTGGAGGTAATTTTGGGACAGGATCTGTTTTTCATAACTGTCACGTTTCTACCCCCCTGTTAAACGTATTGCATGGATGCATATATTGCCAGAAACAATTCGTTTGATGCATGCTCACAAGCAACACTGTATGCCTCATAAAGCAATCATACATATTTACACAGATATGCTAAAATTCCAAGCCCACGCACACTACATGTTACACATGACAGGATAATATTTGAAAGGGTTTGGAAAAATTTAGGGGCAGGATCTGCAACGTTTCTACCTTGCCTGCCTTCACATTGCTTCGGTTTGGGATAGGCAGGTTGGTGGTTTAAAGCCCTGTCCACCTTCTTACTTCTCATTGAACACAGGAGGACCCCTATGTGACAGCAGTATTCTCAAAACGGGTGTAGTAGTTAGTGCTTTGGGCATGACATTGGCAGGTAGGTGGTTTGAAGTCCCGGTCCTCTTTGACTTTGTTTCTCATTGAACATAGGAGAAACTCCCCTCACAGCAACATTCTTAGTTGTCATGAATGCACATATAGTGAAAAACAATAAGTTTGATCCCTGCTCACATGCAACACGGTTTGTCTCATCGAGCATTTATTCATATATACAGAGACATGCAAAACTGTCAAGGCCACACACTACATGTTACACATGACAGGATTATATTTAAAGCAGGTTGGAGGTANATTTTGGGACAGGATCTGTTTTTCATACTGTCACGTTTCTACCCCCCTGTTAAACTATTGCTGGATGCATATATTGCCAGAAACAATTCGTTTGATGCATGCTCACAAGCAACACTGTATGCCTCATAAAGCAATCATACATATTTACACAGATATGCTAAAATTCCAAGCCCACGCACACTACATGTTACACATGACAGGATTATATTTAAAGGGTTTGGAAATTTAGGGGCAGGATCTGCAACGTTTCTACCTTGCCTGCCTTCACATTGCTTCGGTTTGGGATGGCAGGTTGGTGGTTTAAAGCCCTGTCCACCTTCTTACTTCTCATTGAACACAGGAGGACCCCTATGTGACAGCAGTATTCTCAAAACGGGTGTAGTAGTTAGTGCTTTGGGCATGACATTGGCAGGTAGGTGGTTTGAAGTCCCGGTCCTCTTTGACTTTGTTTCTCATTGAACATAGGAGAAACTCCCCTCACAGCAACATTCTTAGTTGTCATGAATGCACATATAGTGAAAAACAATAAGTTTGATCCCTGCTCACATGCAACACGGTTTGTCTCATCGAGCATTTATTCATATTTACAGAGACATGCAAAACTGTCAAGGCCACACACTACATGTTACACATGACAGGATTATATTTAAAGCAGGTTGGAGGTAATTTTGGGACAGGATCTGTTTTTCATAACTGTCACGTTTCTACCCCCCTGTTAAACGTATTGCATGGATGCATATATTGCCAGAAACAATTCGTTTGATGCATGCTCACAAGCAACACTGTATGCCTCATAAAGCAATCATACATATTTACACAGATATGCTAAAATTCCAAGCCCACGCACACTACATGTTACACATGACAGGATAATATTTGAAAGGGTTTGGAAAAATTTAGGGGCAGGATCTGCAACGTTTCTACCTTGCCTGCCTTCACATTGCTTCGGTTTGGGATAGGCAGGTTGGTGGTTTAAAGCCCTGTCCACCTTCTTACTTCTCATTGAACACAGGAGGACCCCTATGTGACAGCAGTATTCTCAAAACGGGTGTAGTAGTTAGTGCTTTGGGCATGACATTGGCAGGTAGGTGGTTTGAAGTCCCGGTCCTCTTTGACTTTGTTTCTCATTGAACATAGGAGAAACTCCCCTCACAGCAACATTCTTAGTTGTCATGAATGCACATATAGTGAAAAACAATAAGTTTGATCCCTGCTCACATGCAACACGGTTTGTCTCATCGAGCATTTATTCATATATACAGAGACATGCAAAACTGTCAAGGCCACACACTACATGTTACACATGACAGGATTATATTTAAAGCAGGTTGGAGGTAATTTTGGGACAGGATCTGTTTTTCATAACTGTCACGTTTCTACCCCCCTGTTAAACGTATTGCATGGATGCATATATTGCCAGAAACAATTCGTTTGATGCATGCTCACAAGCAACACTGTATGCCTCATAAAGCAATCATACATATTTACACAGATATGCTAAAATTCCAAGCCCACGCACACTACATGTTACACATGACAGGATAATATTTGAAAGGGTTTGGAAAAATTTAGGGGCAGGATCTGCAACGTTTCTACCTTGCCTGCCTTCACATTGCTTCGGTTTGGGATAGGCAGGTTGGTGGTTTAAAGCCCTGTCCACCTTCTTACTTCTCATTGAACACAGGAGGACCCCTATGTGACAGCAGTATTCTCAAAACGGGTGTAGTAGTTAGTGCTTTGGGCATGACATTGGCAGGTAGGTGGTTTGAAGTCCCGGTCCTCTTTGACTTTGTTTCTCATTGAACATAGGAGAAACTCCCCTCACAGCAACATTCTTAGTTGTCATGAATGCACATATAGTGAAAAACAATAAGTTTGATCCCTGCTCACATGCAACACGGTTTGTCTCATCGAGCATTTATTCATATATACAGAGACATGCAAAACTGTCAAGGCCACACACTACATGTTACACATGACAGGATTATATTTAAAGCAGGTTGGAGGTAATTTTGGGACAGGATCTGTTTTTCATAACTGTCACGTTTCTACCCCCCTGTTAAACGTATTGCATGGATGCATATATTGCCAGAAACAATTCGTTTGATGCATGCTCACAAGCAACACTGTATGCCTCATAAAGCAATCATACATATTTACACAGATATGCTAAAATTCCAAGCCCACGCACACTACATGTTACACATGACAGGATAATATTTGAAAGGGTTTGGAAAAATTTAGGGGCAGGATCTGCAACGTTTCTACCTTGCCTGCCTTCACATTGCTTCGGTTTGGGATAGGCAGGTTGGTGGTTTAAAGCCCTGTCCACCTTCTTACTTCTCATTGAACACAGGAGGACCCCTATGTGACAGCAGTATTCTCAAAACGGGTGTAGTAGTTAGTGCTTTGGGCATGACATTGGCAGGTAGGTGGTTTGAAGTCCCGGTCCTCTTTGACTTTGTTTCTCATTGAACATAGGAGAAACTCCCCTCACAGCAACATTCTTAGTTGTCATGAATGCACATATAGTGAAAAACAATAAGTTTGATCCCTGCTCACAAGCAACACGTTTGTCTCATCGAGCATTTATTCATATTTACAGAGACATGCAAAACTGTCAAGGCCACACACTACATGTTACACATGACAGGATTATATTTAAAGCAGGTTGGAGGTAATTTTGGGACAGGATCTGTTTTTCATAACTGTCACGTTTCTACCCCCCTGTTAAACGTATTGCATGGATGCATATATTGCCAGAAACAATTCGTTTGATGCATGCTCACAAGCAACACTGTATGCCTCATAAAGCAATCATACATATTTACACAGATATGCTAAAATTCCAAGCCCACGCACACTACATGTTACACATGACAGGATAATATTTGAAAGGGTTTGGAAAAATTTAGGGGCAGGATCTGCAACGTTTCTACCTTGCCTGCCTTCACATTGCTTCGGTTTGGGATAGGCAGGTTGGTGGTTTAAAGCCCTGTCCACCTTCTTACTTCTCATTGAACACAGGAGGACCCCTATGTGACAGCAGTATTCTCAAAACGGGTGTAGTAGTTAGTGCTTTGGGCATGACATTGGCAGGTAGGTGGTTTGAAGTCCCGGTCCTCTTTGACTTTGTTTCTCATTGAACATAGGAGAAACTCCCCTCACAGCAACATTCTTAGTTGTCATGAATGCACATATAGTGAAAAACAATAAGTTTGATCCCTGCTCACATGCAACACGGTTTGTCTCATCGAGCATTTATTCATATTTACAGAGACATGCAAAACTGTCAAGGCCACACACTACATGTTACACATGACAGGATTATATTTAAAGCAGGTTGGAGGTAATTTTGGGACAGGATCTGTTTTTCATAACTGTCACGTTTCTACCCCCCTGTTAAACGTATTGCATGGATGCATATATTGCCAGAAACAATTCGTTTGATGCATGCTCACAAGCAACACTGTATGCCTCATAAAGCAATCATACATATTTACACAGATATGCTAAAATTCCAAGCCCACGCACACTACATGTTACACATGACAGGATAATATTTGAAAGGGTTTGGAAAAATTTAGGGGCAGGATCTGCAACGTTTCTACCTTGCCTGCCTTCACATTGCTTCGGTTTGGGATAGGCAGGTTGGTGGTTTAAAGCCCTGTCCACCTTCTTACTTCTCATTGAACACAGGAGGACCCCTATGTGACAGCAGTATTCTCAAAACGGGTGTAGTAGTTACGGTCTCCGCACACATGCAGGCGGAATAAATATCTTACTGCTCACAGCAGGCAGTTTCACCGCGCACATGCAGGCGGTCTCCGCACACATGCAGGCGGAATAAATATCTTACTGCTCACATGCAGGCAGTTTCACCGCTCACATGCAGGCGGTCTCCGCACACATGCAGGCGGAATAAATATCTTACTGCTCACAGCAGGCAGTTTCACAGTCCCCTCTTGGGACAAACTAAATCTACAGGCAGTATCTTACTGCATATTCATTCATACATCCATTCCATTCATAACTATTTCGTTGAAACCTGATACCCTCCTGCAATTAAATTGTTCTTTTGACTGGAGAAGCTTTTTATAGACATCAACCACACCCAGAACTCACCTCCAGCAGACCACACAGATGTTAAATTTAAACTATAAGCAAAAGTATGCTCACCTAGAATGCGCGCTTGATCTGTGTAGTCAGCCGGGTGGCGTGCCCTCAGGTGTAGTCAGATGTCTTCAGCCTCTTTCCAGTCCCTGTTCGGGCGCCAAAATATGATGTGGTAAAAGTCGATCTTGAAGTTCAAAAAATCTCTCAGACAAAGAAGGTGCAGGTGTCAAGGAGTTAACTTTATTTGATCAGGCCAAACAAAGTGAGATGTCCCAATTCATCTGAAAACCAAGTGTTTTCCAGCCTATAGTTATAGTGAACCTTAGGAAAGGAGGTTCTTTCCTAAACCAATCAGGTAAATTCCCTTTATCTTTTATTTTTATTATCCAATCATTCTTGTCTGCCAGTATTATCTTCTGGCAACAAGGTTTGTATCTAATGGTGGAATATGGACCTTTACTTGTTTTTTAAAAATGAATTTTGCTGTTGGTACCAGTTTTCGGGCCACAAAATGAACAACATGTTCGACCTTCTGAACATCTGAACTTTATCCAGCCACGGCGTCAAGCAGATCTCAAAGACATCAATATGTTCGACCTTCTGAACTTTATCCAGCCACGGCGTCAAACAGATCTCAAAGACATCAATATGTTCGACCTTCTGAACTTTATCCAGCCACGGCGTCAAACAGATCTCAAAGACATCAATATTTTCTACCTTCTGAACCTTATCCAGCCACGGCGTCAAACAGATCTCAAAGACATCACTGAATTTTATATTACTGAAATCTGTTCTATACTTGGTTATAATGATTAAAATATACTTATATGTTCAAACATCACTCAAACAATGCTGAAGTATACTGATTATGTCATTAAATCATGAAATCATCTTCATATATTCAGTAACACTCAATCGTTGGTCTGATTCTTAACACATCTCCTTAATATCATTCCTATGAATACTTCTTAAAGGTGGGGTGTACAACAGTTCCCAAAAATGCAATTGCATCAAAAAATGATTATTTACGCATCTCCTTAATATCATTCCTCTGAATACTTCTTAAAGGTGGGGTGTACAACTGTTCCCAAAAATGTAATTGCATCAAAAATGATCAGATTTATGCACAATAATGACGGGATAATATCTAAAGGGGGTTGGAGGTAATTTTGGGACAGGATCTGTTTTTCCTACCCGTCACGTTTCTACCCCGTTAAACTTATGCATGGATGCATATGTCGCCAGAAACAATAAGTTTGATCCCTGCTCACAAGCAACACTGTTTGTCTCATTGAGCATTTATTCATATTTACAGAGACATGCAAAAATGTCAAGGCCTTACAGACAACATGACAGGATTATATTTAAATGGACAATCGGATCCGGCACTTCCGAACTCCTATCCGGTGCCTCATTTGGCAGATCCCGCTCCTCAAGCGCTAGTGGGAAACATTCGTGCTGACCTGTTGCGTGCATATGTTCAATTAAAAAGCACTTATAATAATCATAATGGCAATGCCTATTTTATTTTGGTAATGAACCGTCTGTCATGCTGCTGCAAGGTGAAATATTGTGTGTGCACCAGTGCAATCGCTTGAGCTGTTACTTACGTATACGGCAGGAACAACTAAAAAAAACTCCAGGAATATTTATATTCAAACAGATAAGACTGTGTGTGTATGTATGTCGTTCGATAGGAATGCTGCATGCTTGGACTAAAAACAAAACTTTGTGCTTTTGCAAAATAGAGAAAATTTACAGGATGCGCCCTGTCATCTCCTTTCCTTGATCTCATTTGTGGAGCGCTGGGCCTCACAAACTGAACCAATTTCAGCAGCACATTGTCACCATTTTTTCCCTTTCGTTCTGTTAATCTGTTAATTGTCAAATATTCGGCATACTCCACGAATACATAGCCTATAAATGTTGATGCACTTCTGAAATGTGGGAAGTCTTCTGACGCGTAGGCATGCGCATCTTACGCTTGCATTATATATTGAAAGGGACTTGTCGTGATGGACACTTCAGAGAGAGATATTTGTGTTGTTGGACAAGGTATATTAAATGCTGCGAAGAGAGGGAGAAGACCTGATGAAAGACGGTTAACGGATGATTAGATGCTTAATATGCCTAATTTGTTATACACATTAGCCTCCACCAGCTTTCACGCACAAAATGCCTGTGTAATTTAAGTTCCTTTTCTGTCGGTCTCTCGACGTTGTGTCGATCCAACAGAATGGGGTTTGTCTTGAGAACCTATCATCTTCTGAGTATTTAGAAAAGGCCAATGAAAATTGGCGAATGAAATTTGCATGCCAGGCTCCTCCCCGGATGTCCGGGTATAAGAGGGAAGCCGGCGTGCTCATTCATTCACCTTTTGTTCTTCAGAGCCTACGCATCTGATGAGCTTCTCTACGATCTTGGTGATCATTCTTTCTGCTGGAATCTACGACGTGGACAGCGGACGGTCCCTTCCTGCAGTGACTCTCCCCTGGGCGTCTCGGCAGTTCCGGAGGTGTTCGAGCAAATTTCCTTTTCTAAAAGAGCAAATTTCTCCAGCGTGGCTTGTCCCGCTGTTCTCATGGGTGCAACACACTCATCGGGGAGGGGGATGGACACAAGGCCTGCTTCCAGTACGCTGGGGCAGACGTTGTGGATACGTCCTGCCTGCACTGCAGGCGGTGACGTTTCAGACGTTGCGTAACAGGTGGCTGTGTTCCCACGGGACTCAGCCACCACCTCGTTTGCTCCCCGTTCTGTGGCGGCAGGACTACGGCCCTGCCGTCCGCTACGGCAAGCAGCGAGGGTGATATGAGGATTACTGTGAGCGATAATCCGCCAGCCACTGGCTCATGGACCGTTCACACCTCGTCTCGCTCGTCTGACCGTTCCCCAGGAGACGGTCCGCCATCTTATTCCTCAATCACATATTCGGACATGATGCGTGATGATGAGATGTCTCTTGCAGCATCAGGGGGTGACGTACCGCCATCCGACTCCAACGATTCCTCGGGCTCCCTCCCTCGGGGGGTCGAGCCCAGGAAGAAGCGGACGTCGAAATGTCAACCATGCTTTCCTGGGCCGCCGTGAGTGTTGGGTTGCAGTGCCCGCACTGCCTCTCCTAGCGCTCGCGTCTGGCTACATGGCGCCTCGGGTTTGAGCGCGGCTCCAAGCCGCGCCCGCCCCCAGTGCCGTGTTTACCGGAAGTGCATGAGGAACTTAGTAAGACCTGGAACGCCCCCTTTCCGGCACGTTTCACGTCAAACAAAGTTCCGCCACCCTCTCTTCCCTCGAGGTTTAGACAGCTAGAGGATTCGTCGATGTCCCCCAGGTGGAGTATGCCGCCACGGTGCACTCGTGCAAGTAGGCAGAGGCCACCTGGGGGGGGCTCGACCTAGACTCCGGTCCAAAGCATGTGGGGTCTCGGCATCTCTGGTGTCGAGAGCTTACATTGCGGGGGACCAAGCTGCCTCCTCTGTCCACGCTATGGCTCCTGCAAGGCCAGGGCATTGAGAGAGCTCCATGAGGGTAAGACTGACCCAGCGCTTATGCAGGAACTTTGCGCCGCCACCGACCTCGCTCTACAAGCGACCAAGGTGACCACGCGGGACCTGGGTTGGACGATGTCCACACTTGTGGTCCATGAGAAACTCCTCTGGCCAATCCTTGCGCAGATGAGTAACGCCGAGAAGGTCCTCTTTCTCGACGCACCCGTCTCGCAAGGGGGGCTGGTTGGGTTACTGTCGCGAGAAACGCACTCGGCCTCCCCAGGAGGGTTCTCGACATTAAAGAAGCAGCTCCCACCCTCTGCACGACAGTGAACGGCAAACTCGACGTTGCGTTATGGTGAAGCGCAATGTCGAGTATAAACACCAGCTCTCAGCATTCTCAGTCAAATTGTACCTTTAGTCCCTGTCTCATTTCTGGGAGCCTGTCCGGCTTCCCAGACTGTCAGGCTGGCTAGGGAAGACGATCCATCTCGGCTACGCGATCCAGTCGCCTCACGCCCGCCAAGTTCTGCATCCGATATTCCTCAGTAAGAGGCTAGGATGTTCCCGTACTCCGGGCAGAGGCCGCCACCCTTCTGGTGAAGGGAGGGATCGAGCCTGTCTCACCAGCCGAGATGTTCAGCGTGTTTAACAGCCTGTACTTCATTGTCCCCAAGAAAGGCGGGGGGTTGCGTCCTATCTTGGGTCTGTGTGTTCTGAACAGGCACCTACACAGTAGCTGCCTTTCAGGTTGATCACGCAGAAGCACATCCTGATGTCCGTCAGGTGTCAGGACTGGTTCATGGCAATCGACCTGAAGGACACGTACTTCATGTCTCGATCCTCCCTCGACATCGGCCGTTCCGACGGTTCGTATTCG
Organism: Triplophysa rosa; assembly: GCF_024868665.1. Taxonomy (NCBI): domain Eukaryota; kingdom Metazoa; phylum Chordata; class Actinopteri; order Cypriniformes; family Nemacheilidae; genus Triplophysa; species Triplophysa rosa. The sequence continues at coordinate 1,331,547 of NC_079902.1, forward strand.
AGGGACGGGCATATCAGTACAGGGTCCTCCGCTTTGGTCTGTCCCTGTCTCCACGAGTCTTTACGAAGGTCGTGGAAGCCGCCCTCCTTCCCCTTAGGGAAGGAGGTGTGCAGGTACTAAACTATCTCGACGACTGGCTCAGTTTGGCACACTCTCGAGATCTGTTGTGTACACACAGGAACCTGGTGCTCCGGCACCTAGATCGGTGGGGCTACAGGTCAACTGAGAAGAGCAAGCTCTCCCCGGTGCAGAGCGTCCTCTTTCTCGGTAGAGAACTCGACTCTGTCCTCATGAGCGGCCCTGCTCACCCCCCGCGGGGGGCGCGAGACCCGCGACGAGGAAGCCCGCACCCACGCGGCCTCCCAGAGGCAGTGCGACTGACTACAGAGCGCACCCGATCAGTGTTGAACTGCCTGAAGCTTTCAGACAGTCAGCGGTCCCCCTGAAACAATTTCAGAGGTTCCTGGGATACATGGCATCCTCGGCGGGGGTAGTCCCCCTCAGGTCGATGCACATCCGACCGCTCCAACACTGGCTACAGAGTCAAGTTCCTTGGAGAGCGTGGCACACTGGCAGCAGGCGTATTGTCACACGCTTTCTGCCAACACACCCTACCCCCTGGTCTCCATGACCTTCTTGGGGTTGGGGTGCCGTGTGCAAACGGGCAAGCAGTGTCGGGGCGGTGGACGGGCCCCCGCCTGTGTTGGCATTTCAACTGCCTGGAGTTGTTGGTTGTGCTACTTGCATTGAGGAGGCTACTACCTCTCGTGCAGGGCAGGCACGTGCTGGTCCGGTCGGACAGCACAGCTGCTGTGGCGTATATCATTGGATTCGCTCAAGGAAGCTAAACATGACTCGCCCGGCACCTCCTCCTCTGGAGTCAGCAGGTGATCAGTTCCCTGCGAGCCACACACATCCCAGGCGTCCTGAACCAGACAGCCGATGCGCTCTCTCGTCAGTCGACGCCTCGCGGGGAGTGACGACTCCATCCCCGCACATCCAGCTCATTTGGGAGAGGTTCGGCCAGGCACAGGTGGTCCTGTTGCCTCCCCGGACTCCACCCATTGCCCTTGCGCACAGCTGGCCCGCGGGACAAGCGGAAGTACGCTTCCCCCAGTAAGCCTCATTGCACAGGTCCTGTGCAAGGCCAGGGAAGAGGAGCATCAAGTGGAACTAGTTACGCCCCTTGGCCTAACCAGGACTTGGTTCTCGGAGCTAAGGCTCTGACAACGACTCCCCTCTGGCCGCTCCCCCTGGCGAACTGCTTCCCCAGGAAAAGGGGCACGTTACGGCATGCCAGGCAGAACCTGGACTCCATGTCTGGACGGGACGAGGAGATCCTGAGTGACCCACCCCCGGTCTGGTTGGTACATCACTCAGGCTAGGGCTTCGGCCACTGGGCGGATATACGCCCATAGGTGGCGCCTCTTCTCGTCCTGGTGCTCTTCTCGGCGAGAAGACCCACGGAGTTGCTCGGTCCGGTACGAGCTGTCCCGTCCTCAAGAGATACTGGGGAGTAACCTCTCCCCCTCCACACTGGGAATGTATGTAGCCGCTACGGCCGCTCATCATGACCCAAGTGCTGGGTAGCCTCTGGGACAGCACGACCTGGTCATTAGGTTCCTAAGGGGCGCGAGAGGGTGACCACCTTCAACGCTCCGTACCCTCTTGCGACCTAGGTGGCGGGCCTCAAGAGGCCCCGCCCCCTTCGAGCCTCTCGGGGTTGCCAGTCTTTCTCAGTCCTGATTAAGACGGCTTTCCACATGGCGCTCACCTCCAAGAGGGTAGGGGATGTGCAAGCACCCTCCGTGTCCACAGATTGCCTAGAACTCGGGGCTGGGATTCTCACGTTATCTTGAGACCCCGCCACGGCTACGTGCCCAAGGTTCCCACCACTCTCCAGAGAGACCAGGCGCTCCCCAACCGGGGAGGAAGACCCAACCTATCCGTGTTGTGTCCAGTACGCGCACGGCGCCTCTACTTGGACCACACGCAGAGACCAGAAGCTCTGAGCAGCTCTTTGTCTGTTTCGGAGGTCAGCAGAAGGCAGGGTTGTCTCCAAACAGAGGCTGGCGCACTGGATTGTGGATGCCCTCGTTAGGGCATACTGATCTCTATTCGCCCTGCCCGTTGGGAGTGAGGCACACCCCTCATGGGCACTGGCTCAGGGCGCCTCTCTGGCAGACATCTGCAGAGCTGCGGGTTGAGCTATGCCCAACAACTCCATGAGGTTCTAATACCTACGCGTGGAACCGGTGTCAGCCCGCATCCTGGCAAGGTGTGGGACCGGCAGCCGGTAGGGAGTACGCCCACAAGGGAGTATCTCCCACATAGCTCTAACCGGACCTAGAGCTCCAGACGTGGTAACCCACCCCTCCGTGGGCTGTTCCGGCTGATGTATCCTCATGAATGGTTCCCACCTTGGCAACCCATGACCTCCCCAGGTAGACTCCCACCTTGCGGTTAACTCCTGCAGTCCGCACATTCCTCCCATGAGTTCTCCCCTAAAGGTGAGACCATGTGGTGTCTCCACTATTCCTCCCTACGGTAGGTAGTGGCCTCTGCAGCGTTTTTCCCCTAGGGGGGAATAATGCTCACCCAGTGGCCCGTACGGTGCCGGACGGCTTCTCGCCATTTAGAGAACTAGGCCTCCGCCGGTGACAGGGGCTTCCCAACTTTGTGTAAAGCTCTGGGGCCACCTTTCACTCCACTGGAGGGTCATAATTTCGCATTAGCGTGTTCGTCTGACTCGCCCAGGCCAGTCAACATCGCTCCGCAGAGATTGTGATGCGGCTCAGTGCTGTGGCGTTTTCCATAGGAACCCCATTCTGTCGGTTCGACACAACGTCGAGAGACTGACAGAAAGGGAACGTCTTGGATACAGATGTAACCTCGGTTCCCTGATGGAGGGAACGAGACGTTGTGTCCCTCATGCCACAACACTGGCCGCCCACCCCAGCGGTCGGGGGAGGATGCTTTAGTCTCCTCAGACCAATGGTGAATGAATGAGCACACCGGCTTCCCTCTTATACCCGGACATCCGGGGATGAGCCCGGCATGCAAATTTAATTCGCCAATTTTCATTGGCCTTTTCTAAATAATCTGAAGATGATAGTTTCTCAAGACAAACCCCATTCTGTCGGTTCGACACAACGTCTCGTTCCCTCCATCAGGGAACCGAGATTACATCCGTAACCAAGACGTTTGACATTAAACTTCTGAGTTGTACATAAATATTGTGGGCTGTGTTTTTGGTGTTTTACAAGCACAACATTCATTTATAATGAATTAAATATGACAATAAACAGTTCAAATGCGCGTTAAAGTGATGGAAACAAAGGTAAACTCGAGATAAAATCTGCGTCTAGCACGTTCAATTTCTTAGGTAATTCTGAGATTATTTTCGCATATCCGTTTCCATTTAGGCTTTCTTATGCGCAATTTCAAACATAAAAAGTTGGATAGAAAGCCCCACAAAAATTGCCCATTCTATTACTGGTCCACACCCCACTAACTTGCCGGATCTGCAACTTGTTCCAGCACCTCAGAATTTACAAATTGTGCACCGGCAACACTGTATGTCTCATGAAGCATTTGTTCATATTTACATAGACATTCTAAAATTTCATGGCCACACACACTAAATGTTACACGTGACAGAATATTTTTTCAGGGAGGAGGGTAAATAGGCCAACTGCTGCAGTGATTAGTGCTTTGGGCTTGAGATAGGCAGGTTGGTGGTTTGAAGTCCCGGCCCCCATCTTTTTTTTTCTCGTTGAGCACAGGGGAACCTCATCTGACAGCATCGTTCTTAGTCGTCATAATACGTTTTCCTGCTTTGAAAGATTCAATGAAATGAGCCTTAAACTCTAAGAACCTACTTGTATTGGTTTTGAAAGTCAGAGGTGCAAGTGTGAGACAAGTAGGGACTTTCTATCTCATGGAACACAGCTGGAACAGTATGTGACAGGACAATTCTCAGCTTTGAGATACCGTTCCCCCTGCAAAGCTGGCATATTTTACCCTTGATTGGTTTCCCTTTCAAGCGGGTCTGTACAATTGGCCGACTGGTGTAGTGGTCAGTGCTTTGGATTTGACATGGGCAGGTTGGGGGACGGAAGCCCCGG